>NC_056729.1:1511036981-1511219481 GCF_019279795.1 Protopterus annectens | reverse complement strand
CCCCCCACTGGTGAGATCAGATCACAAAATAATCTCGCTGGAGGTCCTCATCCCACCCCCACTTAAAATAAAAAGACCACAGTAAAGTACTTCCAAAAGCCGACTTCACACTTCTAAAGACTAGTGTGGTCTCCTTTAAGGCCCCCCAGCCGGCGTTAAACAGTACTGCCGCTGAATCACTTACAAATGCCTTTTTACCAGCACCTGCAGGACTGCATGGATAAGGCAATCCCAAGCAAAACAAAGACTCTTGTACCAAAGGCAAGCGTCCAGTCTGGTGGACCCCAGCCATAAACAAACTCTACAACAAAAGGAGGAAGCTACTACAAGATAGAGCAAAATCCTTAAAAGGTAAGACACCCTTGATCACTATAAGTAAAAAACTAAGAGCTCTCATAAAAACATCCAAAGCAAATTTTGAGAGAAAAATAGCTAAAGACTCAAAAGACAATCATAAGGCCTTCTTTAGCTATGTTAGAAACCTGGGGGGAAACTCCCAGATATGCTCAGAACTAGTTCAAAATGATGTGAAGATTACTGATCCTACAGACATTGCCAACATACTGGCTGACAGGTTCAGTGCAAACTTCTCCCCCCCCCCAAAAGGAGAGATATCTATGCCAAATGATTGCAGCCCCCCAAACATCTCCAGCGCCCAAGTGAGAACTGCTCTCCCCAAAACAAAAAACACAGCATCCATGGGATCTGATGGTGTCCCCCTGTGTGCTCCATAACTCAATGAGGAATTAAACCCACAGCTAGGACAGCGGTTGAATCAAAGTCTTACCCCTGGATACGCGCCCAGGGGGTGGCGCACTGCAACTGTGGTCCCACTTCACAAAGGCGGGGCCCCCAACCCCCTGGAAATTACCGCCCATTAGCTTGACAAGCCCTATCTGCCAAACCCTGGGGAGGGTCATAATGGGCCCCCTAAAAAAAAACATAGGGGAATTTCAGACTTTTGGTCCCACCCCGTTTGGCTTTGTCAAAAGCAGAACATGCCCTTTTAACTTTGTTGACTTTTTTGAAACAGTCACCAAAACCATTGATGAGGGAAAGGGAGAGCATACAGCCCACCTCGATCTGGCTAAAAAGGCCTTTGATACAATACCCCACTGGTATCATTGAAAAACTCATCAGCTTAAATGTTAACCCATACATCACAAGATGGGTTGCAAACTGGCTGAGTGACAGAACCCACAGGGTCAGAGTTGCTGGCGCCATGTCAGACTCAAAGCCTGTCACAAGTGGTGTCCCACAGGGGCTCCCCCACTCTTTTTTGGGATCTACTTTTTCCCAAATACAAGCAAACACAAAAGGTGACAAAGTTTGCAGATGACTGCAAACCCCCATAGTAGAAAACACATCTGACACAGATATCCTTCAGAAGGGTCTCACAGAAACGGATAACTGGTGCCAGAGCCACGGGCCCAAAAAATGCCAAAAATGCATAGTCATACCCCCGGGAAAAAAAAGGTTACCCCTAGCTACCAAATAGGTGGCAATCCACTGAGCACAGAAGAAGTTATCAGGGACCTGGGGACCCAGGTTGATAGTAGTCTGTCATTCGACACCCATGTAGCTAAAGTAGTTAGGAAGACCCTACATTGCCCACCTTATCATGAAGGGATTCTCATCTAGATCAAGGGAGTTCATACTCTCCCTTTACTCATCACTCATCAGACCAATGATTGAGTACAATGCCCCATTTTGAATGTATCTGACCCGCCACCCAGCAAGGCCCTTCCTCACCAAAAGGATAAAGGGTCTCAAAAAACTGTTTTCTGCCCGACTGAAAGAACTCCAGCTCTATTCAGTCGCCACCGCTTGCTCAGAGGTGACCTTTGCCTAACATAAAAGGGCCCTGTCAAACCCAGATTTGATGAATATGCTTCACCTCAAAAATCTAGATCCATCAGAGCCACAAGGGGGGGACTTAAACCTCGACACGGGTATTAATAGGACGTGCTGGAGGGATAGATTCATCACCCAAAGACTCCCTATGCTGTGGAACAAAATCCCGTATTGGGGGAAAAGCTCCTTTAAAAAAACTTGACCAATGGATGGGAGATCGCAGATATAAGGGATTACCTCAGTGTCAGTCCAAGGGACAGCAAAAAAAAATGGGGATACCCCAATAAAGGGGGTTAAAAAGGGGAGGTTTAAACCCCGAACCTTTTGAACCCATCTGAATTGGGAAAAATTGGGTTTTTTAAAAAATTTTGTAAAAATTTAAAAATATGCCCATTTTTAAAAAAATTTTGTTCCCTTTTATAAAAATTATATATATAAATATATAAATATAATACAAAATATAAAAATATATAATATAAAAATTTTTATATTTTAAATATTAAAAATATTTATAAAAAATAAAAATTTTTTTGTATATAAATTTTTTTATTATATATATTTCCTTTATATATAAGTTTTATATAAAAAATTTATATTATATATTTTATTAAATTTTAAATACAAGTATTTAATAATTTTTTAAAATATAATTTTTTTATTTTATATATATATATTTATATATATAGAAATTATTTAAAATGATAAAATTTTATGAAAATAAAAAAACAATATAATTAAAAAAATATAAAAATAAAATATAAAAAGAAAGGGAAATAAAAAAAAAAAAAATTTTAAAAAATAAATGAAAAAAAAAAAAAATTTTAATAATAATAAATAAATATAATATATATGGGATAAAAAATATATAAAATATATATATATAATTAAAATATATATAAAATATTTTTTATATATAAAAATATATATATATATAAAAATTATATTTTTCTTTCAATAAAATTAAAAACCCATGCAAAAAAAAAAATTTTTTTAAAAAAAATAAATAAAATAAATATATTTAATATAAAAATAGTGGGTGTTGTTTTTAAAAATTAAAAATTTAAATATATTTTTATTTTAAAACCCTTTTTCCCCAAAAATATAAAAAAACCCTTTTTACAATTTTCCCAAACAAAAAAAGTATTTCTTAAATAAACAAAAAACAAAATTTTTAAAAAATTAATTCCTTTTTTCAACACCCCAATAAATAATTAAAAACAAAATTTCCCCAAATTTATTTTATTTAAAATTTTAAAATTTGAATCATATAAATTAAAATTAATAATAAAATTGAATTTATATTATAATATTATAATATTTTTTATTAATTAATTAAAAAATTAATTATTAAAAAAAAACTTTTTTATTTTTTAAATTAATTAATGTTTCCAAAGTTAAAAGGGAAAAGTTTTAAAGCTATTAAAATAAATTTTCCTTTATTATATAAAAAAAATAATTATAATTTATAATTTATAATTTTTGTTGTGTTGAAAAATTTTATTTTAATATCTTTCCAAAAATTTAGGGTTTTAAGGTTTAAACTTTTCCAAAACTGGCTTAAAAATAAAATTTTCCCTATTTTTTAAAAATTTAAAAAAAAATTTATATAATCCAAAAATATATTTAAAAATTTAAATTTAAATATTTTGGGGAATAAATTATAAATAAAATAATTTATATTTATATATTTTATTTTATTATTTTTTATCCTAATTAATATAAAAAATTTTAAAATTTTATAAAAATTTTATTTTTACCCAACACTATTAATTTTTTATTTAAAAACAACAACACATATAAAATATTTTATAAACTTTTTAAAATTTTAAACTGGATTTTTAGGGGTTTTAGGGGTTTTTTGTTATTTAAAAATAAATTTTTGTTTTTTTAAATTTCCTTTTATTTTCCCTTATTTTAAAAAAAAATTTTAATTCCTTTTTTTTTAATTAATTTTAGATAAAAAAATTTTTTTTTATTATAAAAATTTTATATTTTTATAATTATTTATTTAAAATTTTTTATTTATTTTTTTTTTATTATTAATACCCTATAAAGTAACCCCTTTTTAAAATTTTTTATTTAATTAAAAAACCAATATTAAAATTAAAAAATTTTTAATTCCTTTTTTTAAACAGCAGAGGTTTTTGGTTTTTTTTGGAAGAAGGTTTTTTCCGGTTCAAATTTTTCCCGGTTTTTGCCTTTTTAGGAAATTTTTGCTTTTTTCCTTTTTTCGTGGTTTTAGGGAATTTCCCTCCATTTAAAAAAAATTTTTAGCATTTTTTTGGTGCTGAAAAAGGTTTTTTATTTAAATTTTCCCGGCTTTCCTTTAAAATTTTTTTTAAAAACCAATAAAATTAAAAAATTAAAACCCAAAATTTTTTGGAAAAGGGTTAAATTCAATCCTATTTGTGGAGGACAGTATTTTTGGTCCCGGTTTGTTTCTTTTTTCCTTCCCCCAAAAAATTGGGGTTTCCCGGGCTAAATTCAAAAACAAACCCTCTTTTGGTGCAAATTTTTTTCCAATGGACTGTCCCATTAAAAAGGAAAAAATTTAAAAAAATTTAAAAATTCTTTAGAGAGTTTGTTTTCCCAAATACAGTAAAGTATAAAGGAAAGGTTTTTTTTCCTTAAACTTTGGAAAAACTTGAAAACCCTCTTTTTGGATGCCTTCTTTTAAAGTTTTTCAGGGGGGAAAGGATTGGTTTTAACCCTTTTGTTTTTAAATGGGGTTAAAAATGATTTTCCCTAAAGGGAATTGAAAAAAAATTTGCAGCCCTTTAAATTTCATTGGAAAATGGTTAAAATTAATGCCCCCCGGTTGAAAATTTCCCTAAGGGAAGGTTTTAACAAATTTAAATAATTGCACAAGCCTTTAAAAAAGGAAAGGAAATTTTAAAGGAACAAAATTTTTATAGGGGGAAAAAAAACCCCTGCTTTTAAATTGAAATCTACTAAAATGAAAAAGTTGGAAAGGGATAGGGTTGCGTACATGCAGGGTATAGCTTACCCTTATTCCGGGCATCCCTCTTCTAATAATAACAATAATAACCATTTGGCTGATCATTGTAATATGAATAAAGCTCCACAACAGACTGAACTGGTTCATAAGCAGAGAGATTTTTCTTTACGGCGGTCCAAGCACCTGAGGAACAAGAATGTGTTAAATCAATGGGATATGGGGCCAACCGAACAACCAAGAGCAATCCAGTCAATGTTATCTGAATAGCATCAGGCCAGCCCATTTTCAGCAGTGGCAACAGCAGACATGGAACCCCAGGAGATGATGATAGATTGAGGTCATGGATCACTTTACGGACACCATGGTGCATACACAAGTACGTATTCTTATTAATGATGGGGGGGGGTGACTTTCAGGAATACAATTATTCTAGTTTCCCTTTCGATAAACCAGTTTCTAATCTTTTTTTGAAAAGGGGCCACCTTTGTTCCAACATGTAGATCTAATGTTGCAGAAATTTTAATTGACCTAAAGCTTTATCTACGTAAATTGAATTTGTCACTTTTATTCAATGAGGTTGGACTAATTTCACAACCTCTACAGGTATCTAGTACCTATAATCCCTTTCTGCACCCAACTGTGGCTCTTTATGAAAAAATATGCAAACTTGATTTTCATAGTTTTTTACGTGAGAGGCCTAGGAGATTTGAAAAAAAATCTGTCTACTGAGGATATATTATTTTTTGGATTTTATCAAGGGGCAACACGTTAGACTGATGATTACAGACATGTCCTTGTAAGCTTACAAATATTGAACCCCCTTAGACTGACACCAGTAAATAAAACAATTATTAGTCAGTCATCATCTGTTTATATTGTGGTATCATCCTTGGGGACGGTAGAATGCTACTCGTTCTAGACTCATACCTGCTTGGGACACTTAATCTGAAAGCTCTGTCATGTCTCTCTCTCCATATAGTCCAGGGAGGTGCATCTTTGGTTATTAACAACCCACATTGACTGTGACAGAGTCATACTGGTATTTGTGGCTCAGTGTCCTGAGTGCATGCGTGATATGGCAGATCCTTGCCCCTGATAGGCAACTGACCATGACTGTTTACTTTTTCAGCCTGGTGAGGGTGCATCAGTGTGTCTCATAATAAAGTTGCAAATGGCCAATATATTGGGTTGTGTGGCAGTTTACTTTAAGAGCTTTGAGGCTGAGACTTTGTGAAATGTGGTTGTGTATGTCCTGGGGAGTGTTGTCTTTGTAGAATGTTTAGGACGTTGCCGAGGGCAGAATACGGGAGGCCTTTAAGGTTTTTAGATAGACTACATTTAAGATCCACAGCATATCTGATCCATTGTGGTTCCAGTGTGCATATTACTGGCAACCTGTTTGGAAATATCAGCATCTCTAAGTAAGAAATTTGCCTCTAAACCATAGTGTAATTACATAATTTGCTTACTGTGCAAGTCTGCTAAGGTGGTTGTCATTAAACATGAGACAACTGCTACATTGTCTGAAGATGCCCATTTCCACCATGGGGGGCTACAGAGACAGTAGGAGAGTGCTTCACTCTGTGAGTGGAGTTGTAGATGTGTGGTCAGAGCTACAGCTTCAGTATTTCATTAATTTATTTGGAGGTTGTAGTACTTAATTAATAATTTCTGATGTTGGTATCACCTGCTAGAAACTAAATGTTCCACTAGTGCATTTGTACTTATTTATTAACTGTACTACATTACTTTCTGCTTCATATTTTTCATATAAAACTGTATAAAATAGGGCAATAGTTTGCAGCAATGAGTTTTACAGCAGAGCTCTGAATGCATTGTGTCTCAGAATACCAATAAGCACCTTTAGCTGTTTAGGTATTTGTAGGAAGAACAGTATGGAGGAGTACATCCCTGGAAGAAAAGCTTCATCGGCAAATATTAACCAGAATTAAATATAATATGCTCATGAAGTACAGCTGTAAGCTATAAACCCATGATTCAATCTGCAATAAAAATAATCAGTATAAAGAGAAATTTGCAGAAGACTGTATATAGAGACCAAGACGTGAGTGCGTATTTGTCACCAGGAAAAAACTACAAATAAGTGGTAATGCATATGTTATTTCTTTATTGTTTATTGACGTGGGTAGTGGATTGATCCAATAAGGCCCCTTGTCACACACAGCCTGTGAGTTACAGAACACAGTTTTTAAGAAGGTACAGTAGTTTAGATAGTAGAAAATAAGAACTATAGAGTACTTTACATCTGAATACAATGAAAGTCATACTTCTAAATGTAAAGGGTAATTGTAATGTGAAGGGATTCAAAAGTGATTTATAATAATCATCTAAGATTTGAGTATGAGGACTAATTGTTCTTCTTCTCCATTTGGCTTTTCACATTAAGGGTCATCACGGCAAAACAACAGTCCACAGCAAAATTGGCAGTGGAATTTTTCAAAGTTGAGTTGCAAGCCTGGTGCCCAACCTTCCACAGAAGGCACACACACGCACCTAGGGCCACATTAGAATGTCCAGTCCACTTGCAGAATATGTTTGGGATGTGGGAGGAAACAGAAGCACCTGGAGAAAATCCACATAACCACAGGAACGACATGCAGACTCTGCACAGAAGGCACCCCAGCTGAGAATTGAACCTGAGAACCTATTGCTGTCAGGCGCCAAAGCTAACTGCTGCACTACTGCGGCCACCCGTGTATGAGGACTAATGGTATGATGTTAATGGTGGGTAGATGCATATGGTCAGTATGAGGAAGGATGGGTTATTTCAGTGATTTAAGAGGAATATCATAATTGACAGATTTTTGAGGACTTTGTTGTGAGTGAGTAGTGCTGTGAGTATTGGAATAGAATGGATTTTAGTTAGGTTATGTGTTGGTGGGTTATTGAAGCATGTGGAGGTTGTCCTTTGCTTTAAATGAGTTAGATGCCTAGCTGTGAATAAAGCTGTATGTAGTTATGCTACAAAAGTCAGGTGGACAGTGAATGCCGAGGCTTGGATGCCAGCTCTGAGAAGCCATGATCAGTGGATATGTGTGTTTCTCAGTCTGATGAGTACTTGTGCCCTGTTTCATTGTGATTTAAATTATTATTATTATTATTTATTATTATTATTATGGAGTGTCTTTGACTAGTCTATGGCTGAGGAGAATGAATGATATGTTGTTGAGGGTCTTGTGGATAAAGGTGAGTAAAAGGAGGGCAGCTGTTTCTTATATGGGAAGCTACTTGGGCTCACTGAAGAGTGATGCAGTGATGTTCAAATCATGAGGGAAAGTAAGAGAATGCATATTTTGTTTGGAGGGTTTGTCGAGGTCTGAGGTTTTTGATGGAGGCATATGCTGGTAGTGAAAATGTATATTCCATTTTGAGCTGGAGGGTGTTTTTGCCTATTGCATTTCTTCCTTTTAGAGTGAAGAATTGAGCAACTCTGTAACAACTGAAGAGCATAGAATTAATTCTTCCCTTTAAGTTATTAATGTATATGGACATGTTTAGGCTGGGTTCAAGCGCTTCTCCTAGATATGTAGATGAGGTGATTTATTCGGTGGGATGGCTGTTGTATATGAGAGGTGAGACTAGAGATGGTAATTTGCTCAGTCTTTGGGGAACAATAAAGATCATGGATTTGTGCTTTGGAGGGTTTAAGTCTAGAAAGATAGTTTCAAGCCATTACTGTAATTTTTGCTGGGTGAATTTTGCAATATTTTTGTGCATGCTGGATGAGCTGATGAGAACTGTGTTATGTAAGTGTAGAATTATATTACTTGTGTTAAAATAGGCTGGGTAGGGGTTGATAAAGACAGTGAAAAGGATGGGTGCTAGTGTGGATCCTTGATGGACTCCTGTGGTGGTGATATACGAGGAATTATGTCTCACTGTGAACGTTCTGTTTGGTAGGTTGCTATTAAACCAGTCTGTTGTGCATGTGCCATGGTTGTATAGTATAAATGAGTTGAGCAGTGGTGTGTGATGGAGAATTGAAGGCTTTGGTAAGGATAACAAACAGTGCTCCTGTGACGAATGTTTTTCTGTTGTGAGTGAGTATGGTGTCAGTTAGTGTGTATGGACATAGTTGAGTGTTTTTGTGTTTCATAAAGTCATATTGGTGTGAAAACAGTGTACTTTGTAGATGTATGAAGTGAGTTGATTCTACACAACTTTCTCTAGTTGTTTGTCACAGTGAGGCAAGAAAGAAATTAGTCTAGAGTCTGTTGTGTCTTTTCCAGATATTTGGGAAGGTTTGCTGGGAGAATGTCAGGCTAAACATGTATCGAATATGGTGTTCACAGATGTTTATGAGTAAATATGGAATAGTGCTTTTAGAACCTGTGGGTCTATTTTTGAGCAGTAACTGTATTAATTTATTGATTTAATTTTTGTTTGTCCTATTGAGGTAGAATGGGGAGGCATAGTTCGAGTGTGGTTGGTTTGGGACATCTGTGTAATATGTGACTGAAAGGTGTTTGCAAATTCAAAGGCAGAATCTGAGGTGCAGATGGTTGTACATTTGTTATTTAAATTTCAATATACTTTAGTTGGTTCACTTCTGTCTGGAATTGCCCATGGTTTGAGAAGGTGGCTTATTTCATAGGTTGATAAGCTTTAATTCTGCTGATTTTTTTTAAGGGTAGGTGGTGCTTGGTGATGTCAATGTTTGTTTGTTTCTATTTGAATGTGTTTATCCAGGGTAGAACACTGATCAGTTTTCACTTCTTTCAGTCTCAGCTCAGGGAATATGCAAACACTGTTACTTAAATATAAAAAGGTAGCATATACGTGTTTCAAGAAACACATGTAGAGTAAAATGGAAAGAAAAATTTATAGAAAGGTTTGGTAAACTTGATGTTTGTGGAAAAGTATGAAATGAGGGAAATTTGAGTTGAGAACATAAGATGAGCTAGAATGAGGAAGGATTATGTTATGTGTAGTGCGTGAAAGCATGTACATTTAGATGAGGAGGTGTCCTTAGTGGGGGAATCGATGTTGAGGGCTGCGAATAGAGAAAGAATGGTTGGGGGGGGTGCAGTTTGGTTTGAGGGGATAACAGCAGAAGTCGAGAATGGTCAAGGTTTCTGACATTGTAGTTTGGTGCTGATCTTATAAGTTTGGAAGTAAGTCGAGAATGGTCAAGGTTTCTGATGTTGTAGTTGGGTGCTGATCTTATTAGTTTGGAAGTTAATGGTGGAAGACATTACACATAAAGGAGTTTGAATATTTGAGAACCTAGGAAGAAGACTGCTCTTTGTTTAATAGGAAGCCATTTAACTTTTTCTATAGTAATCAAGTGGTGTTTCAAGTCTGGGAGAGTCTGTGATGAACTTGTGTATTTTGTTTTAAAATGTTTGCAGGGTAAATGAGTTTTTAACTGAGGCTGCTGTTACCAGTAGGAAACCAAATTCCAGCTGAAGGAGGAGGATTTCTTTTCTGATGGCTGACCTGGCTGAAAAGGATAGAGGGGGTCATCTTTGTGCCCAGAACAGGAGGGAATTGATCTTTTTTATTTTTTCCATGTGTATATCAAACATGAGAGGAGTCTAACCAGAGACCAATATATTTGAATAAGGAGATGTGTTTTAGAGGAGAGTTGTGATTATAGATTATAGAAGACTTTGTGGATCTTGCAAGTTTTTGTTTAATGCTGAATAGCACATATTTAGTTTTGAGGAGAAGCTGGTGAAGGTTGCGGTCTGTTAGGAAATACGTTGGTAGTGTCTATTTTTTCCAAGATAGTTAGACACCTTGGTGTAATTTATTCCTGGATTGAGTGTGAGCAATGAAGGATTGGATGATGCTATTAAAGCTTATTATGTAGATGGGGAAACGGCTGTAAACCATGGCTAGTGTGATGCCAGTTTTTCTAGTTAGAAAAATATTTAGGGTTACTCAGTTGAATCAAATTCATCTGTTTTTCATGAAAATGTTATTGATTTGCATTTTGGACTAGCTTTCCTGAGAACTAGGCAGCCGCCACCTGGCCAGATCAATAGTCTGTCTAGACAGGTAGCGTTGTAGTTCTCAAATTATGAGTTAATGGTATGTAACTGTGACTTTATTCAGGTTTTGATAAAGGCACATATGTCTGTATTGGTTTAGTGTGCCACATGTTTTTGTTCATAGGTGTTTACTAGGTTAATCACCACAAGGGCCTTTTTAAGCCTAGCTGTGCATCCCAAATCTGACAAGTTCTGGTACCTTTGATGATGTCTAACTTGTTGGAGCTGCTTTCCCAGTTAAGGAAAACACTGTTGCTGTATTTGGTGGGATTGGTGATGAGGGGTGAGTATTGTGACTGTGGATTAATATGGGGAGGAGTTTTTTTAGGTGTATGTTTGTGTCATGTAATGATTGTAGTTTTATTACCCAGCAAAGCTAGTGAGTATTTTTTGTTGTTGATTTTGGCTATGGTTTGGTAAGGAAATGTAATAGAGTGAGGTAGTAAGAATGGAGATATGGATGTGTGTGTTATGGGCTGTGTAAAGACTAGGAGGAGGTAATCCAAGGTGACTAGGAGAACGAATGAGTTCATGAGTGGCAAAAGGAATTTTGGGAAGGGGGTGGTTTTGTTTGTGCACATCATGTTGAGCCAGTAGTCAGTGAGGCTTAGTTTGATTAGAGTAATGGCTGTAGTTAGTTGGGTGGAGATAGTTTTCTGTTTTTAGGGATGTGTGGGATGGAGGGGGCTAGTGGGTTAAAGATTGATGTAATGGGGAAAGTTTATGTAAGGTTGCGGTATACATTGCTGGACTACTGAGTGTACAGGCATCATCACTGAGATGTCCTTTTAAAACACTTTTTTTTTAATTTTTTTTTTTTTTTTTTTTACTGAACATGTGCTTATTTATGTTGTGTGAATGGCTATGTAAGGGTTGTGTTAAATTATGGGAGGGCTTAGATAGTATAGAGTAGAGGGTGGTTATGAGTTTACTTAGGGTGATGTGCTGGTCGGCACGTTTAACTCATTCAAGCCTGTAATGCTTCTTTTGTATACTTCCAGTTCACACCCACAGTTTCCCATGGCATCCAGATGTTTTTTGGGTGGCTAATAATGGACAATATTAAAAAGTACAAGGTGGAATTAACAGAATGGCACCAAAATTGTTAATCTAGGATATCCTGAGCTAGAGAAATGAATCACTGTTTTTCATGTTCACAGGTTCATAGGTGTGTACTAGGCTAATGGCCGTGGGGCCTTTACAATCCTAGCCATAGGATTATCCTGGCATAGTGCCACCCGACCTTAGTTCCCAGTGCCTCTGTTGAGTAGAAGCACTGGTGTTATCCCCGGGGTGAATTTTCTGTTTCCCATCCACTCATCAAGAGTTCTCTTGAAGAGGGTCAGCGAGATGCTCTGCTTGAAATGTATGGGAAGTCTATTCCATAGCATGGGCAGTCTCTGGATTATGAACCTGTCCCTCCAGCATGTTCTGTTAATTGTGGTAATGAGGTTGAGGTCTCTGGAGCATGTGGTGTGGAGGGATTGGGATTTCTTTAGATGTAGCATTTCTAACAGAGCTGGGTCAGACATGGCTTTGTAAGTAGCGCATAGATCATGTCTAAGTAGGAGATATGAGACAGAGAATCGCTGGAGTTTTTTGAGTCTGTCCATACAGGACAAATGTTTAAGGCCTCTTTGTGAGGTACTTTTGCAGCCTCTTCAGTTATTTCAGGTGTCTATTGAGGTACATGCCAAATGGGTCATTGCACTCGATGATTGGCCTAATGAGGGAAGAGTAGAGGGGAGACAATGATCTCTTTCTTCCAGGATGCAAAACCCTTAGTAATGAGATGTGCCACATAGAAGGACTTTCTGACCACAGTGGCAATGTGTGCTGATCAAAAGAGAGGTTTTTGTCAACCTGTGTTCCCAGATTTCTTATAACGCCTTATGTTCAGTAGATTGCCATCAGTGTGGTAATTCATAGGAACAGGGTTTTTCCCAAAAGGGATGACGACACTTTTTTTGAATTGAGCTTAAGGTCATGGTTCTGACACCAGTCGTTGGTCTCAGTGAGGCTATTCTGTAGGATGTCAACATCACTTGAGGAGTTAATAATAGCTCCCAACTTGCAATCATCTGCGAACTTGGTCAGCTAGAGTCCCTTCGTGTTGGCCTGGACTTAAGTAGATACCAAATAGGAGAAGACCCAGGACCAAACCCTGTGGGGGACTCCACTTGTGACTAGTCAGCAGTCTGACTTGGAGTCGGCTACTTTCACACTGTGGGTTCTATCTGTGAGCCAGTTTGCAACTCACCTAGTGATGTAGGGGTTGATGCCTAGCTTAGTGAGTTTTTCCATGATTCCTGAGTGGGGAATGGTATCAAAAGCCTTGGCCAGGTCAAGGTAGGCTGTATGAACCACCTTGCCTTCATCCACAGCTCTGGTGACTGACTCAAAAAAGTCCACCATATTGAGCAGGCATGATCTACCCTTCGCAAAACCAAACTGTGTGGGATCCAGAGTTTGGAGATTCCCTATAGCCTTGTTTATTAGGTCCATGATGATGTGTTCCATAGCTTTGCATGTCAGGCTCGTCAGGCTAATGGGGCAATAGTTCCCAGGGTCTGTAGTCGCTCCTTCTTTGTGGAGTGGGATGACTGTAGCAGTGCCCCATTCATTAGGGACAAAGCCTGAGGGTCAGACTGTGATTGAACAGGGCACACAGGTGAGGTGCCAGTGTACTCTGTAGTTCATGTAGAACACAGCCAGGGATATTGTTTTGTCCCACAGAATCTGTATTTTTCGCCTTGGACAGTGCTGATGTTCTTCGTGTTTCACTGTTGCAATCATCACATCTGCTTGCAGTAGCTCTCAGTCGGCCTGATTATCAAAGTCTTGTGTCCTGCGTCAGTTGCTGTCTCATCTTCCGTGACATCAGGTATTCAGGGGTATAAAAGATGCAGCCAACGCCATTACATCAGTCTTTCTTGCTGTGTGGTGCCTGAAGCAGAAGCAGTTTGCAAGTGCCCGTGGGCCGACTCCTGAAATTTTTGTTTTCAAGTTTCAGAACCGATGTCTTCAACTAAAGCTAAGTAACCCGTTGGGGAAACTTTTTCTTGCTCTAAATCAATGTCAGTAAAAGTCAGTAATTGTATTTCTTGTGGAAAGCAAATGCCTCATAAAGATTTTCATTCGTACTGTAATCCTTGCCTAGGCCCTGACCACGACATACCTAGCTGTCGGTTTTGTGCCTTATTTAAGCAACAAACTATTAGTTGTTGGTATAGTTACGCTTCCAAATACTTTGGTACTTAGTTCAGTTATCCAGATATGTCTTCGGTAAGCCATCCAACTACTGACATTCCAAAAAAACGCAAAGATAAAGACAGAGACAGGCCGCCTAGGTCCAAAGCTGCCGACGACGCTTCTCCTAAGCCATTTCGCCAGTACTCAGTGAGACGCTTTCGCAGCCCCTGATACCCGCTACTACAGATTCGCAGGCCTCTACTGAGACCCATTCTGAATCTGGTATGCCGCGAGATGCTTCAACTGTGGAACCTGCGGATGTCTCTACCTTGGATGGGTCCGGAGCTGCTGTGCAGGCACTGGCTTCTGAGGGTGTATTCAGACCTACTGACTTGCATATTAAACTGACTCCATCTTCTTCTTCAAGACCTAAAACTTGATCCATGTCTAGAAAACCGATGCCCAGACCGCATGGTCAGGCCTCTATACCTAAAAAACAAATGATAAGAATGGCTGACGACCTTATTACTTTAATCAGGGGAAGCCAACCTTCCCTCTGTAAGAGACCTAGGACTGAATTTGCTTATGATACTTCTGACCAGGAATCTGAAATTTCTGTTTCCTCTATGACCAGGATTTACCCTTATCTACCTATGAGGATTCTGATGCAGAGGACTCTATTCCCTCTGCCACCCCCCCCCCCCCCCCAGAGGATTTCTCTTTTGGTGAAACCTTGCATACTCTTAGGGAGCATTTTCGCTGGGAAAGCCAGGATTACTCTGATTCTAGAAAGAGGATTAGGGATTTCTTACTCCTACCCCAACACAGGCCTTTACCTATCCCTCCAGTACTAGACATTGTTGATTATGCCTTTTCGGAATCTAGCATGGCCCCTGACTCTTTACCTCCTGCTCCCAGAAAACCTGATAGATATTACAGTGTTCCTGACTCTCACAAGTTCCTTTTTAAAAATCCTACTGCGGATCCTGAGACCATTTCACAGGGACCCAAGGGCATTAAGGCTACTACTGCCAAAAATCCTATCCTCTCTGATAGATGCTCCAGAGTGCTGGAGAGATGGGGTAAGAAGGTTTACACTTCTGCAACATTGGCCATTAGGGCGTTAAACTGCCAGTTTCATATGTTAAAGTATCAGCAGCATATTTTTGGATTGCTTAAACAGAAAATGATGTTGATTCCTGACTGTGCTGAAAATAAGGATTTACAGGATTTAATGCATTCCGCTGAACAGGTTGGAGAACATGCTTTGCAATGTGGTTTTTGATTCACTAGAGGCATCTTGCAGGGCTGCTGTCACTGGGTCTGTACTTAGAAGGCATGCTTGGCTTAAGGAGCAAGCTTGGCCAGATCATGTTAAAGCTAAATTGCTGGATGCTCCCTTAAATCAGGACCGCCTGTTTGGCAACAAAGCAGAAGTAGTTCTTAAAAAGATGGAGGAAAAAGCTAAAGCTATGCAAACTGTTAAAGATTTCCTACAAGTACAGCCTCCAAGATTTAGTAGGCATTGGCCCTCTAAGAATTTGTCCTTTCCTGCCTCTTCTAGGCCTGCTCACTTCAAACCCAGAACCAGCAGAACACCCAGACTTCAGTCCTAGGGTACGCACAGGACTACAGTGGGGGGCTCCCACTTCCAAATTAGGGAGTAGTAAGACTCCCCCTATGGTAAGCTGTCTCAATGACTTAACTTTAAAACTTACAAGCACTTCTCAACTGACTGCTCCTTTAGGGGGAAAGACTGCTCTGCAGGCCAAAAACTGGGAATGCATTACCCAAGACAAATGGGTTTTAAATATAGTTTCCCAAGGATACAGATTTCACTTCCACACATTACCAACCCCAAACGGTTGAACAGATCTACCCCCAAATCAGTGGTCAGAGGCTCAAAAGCAAGTACTTTCTCTCTTAAGCATAAAGGCTATTCAAGCTGTACCAGAAGAAGAAAAGGGACAAAGTTTCTACTCAAGACTTTTCCTGGTACCCAGAAAAGGCAACTCATGGCGTCCTATCCTGGACCTATCTATCTTAAACACCTTTTTGTTGATTCCAAAATTCAAGATGCTAACTCTTCACCAGTTGCTTCCTATGCTAGGCAAAGATGTATGGTTGGCAACACTGGATTTAAAGGAAGACTACCTGCACATCCCAATCGGGGAATCTTGCAGAGATACCTACGCTTCAAAGCAGGCTACATGCACTATCAGTTTTCTGCACTGCCCTTTGGCTTATCTACTGCGTCCAGGGTATTCACAAAGTGCCTAGCTCCAGTCATTGCTTTTTGCAGGCAAAGAAATATTCAAATTTACCAATACCTGGACGATTGTCTAATTCAGGCAGAAAACCAGGACATACTTTTGAATCCTCTGACATTTGTACAAAAGGTGCTAACTTGTCTGGGGTACACCATAAACGAAAAGAAATCACATCTGGTACCCTGTCAACAAATTATATTCCTGGGAACAAGCTTGAACACAACTTCCCAGATGGCTTTCCTCACGTCAGAGAAACAAATTAATTTGGCAACTTACTTCAAACTAATGGCCACAAAAACTCTGCTATCTACAAGGCAAATTCTGCAAGCCTTGTGGTTCATGGTCTCCTGCATTCTAGTAATTCCATATGCAAGACTGCATATGAGGAAACTACAATGATATCTAAAAAGCCTATGGTGTCAACATTCTCAGGATCTAGAAGTAATGATTCCTATCATACCTTGCCTACAGTTAGAGTTCCTTTGGTGGGAAGAGGCCTGCCACCAAAACAAGGGACTACTATTCACTCTACCCCCTGCTGCCCAAACCCTAACAACATACGTATCATACTATGCATGGGGGGCTCACCTGGCAGGGAAGTGCATTCAGGGCAAATGAAACCCATGTCAAATGCACCTGCATATCAATCAAAAAGAAATGTTAGCTGTACAGAATGCTCTGACAGCCTTCAAGGACCACATTCTGCCAGGGCAATTAATGGTAAAGGCGGACAACACCACGATTATGTGGTACATAAACAAGCAGTGTGGGATACCCATTCTTACTCCCTCTGCAGACTAGCCATGGCTCTGTGGAACACAGCCTTGAGCTACCAAGTGCATCTACCATGTGCCTACAGGGGTCGTCAGTGGCAACCTGCCAACCAGAGGAGTACTGCCACAGCTACAACTACAACCACTTCCACAGGACAGACACAATGACTTGGCTCTGATTCCGCCTACCAGGGAACAAGTGGAAGCACCCTTGGGCGGAAAGTTGGCTTTATTCTCGAAAAATTGGCATTGCATTACAAAAGACAAATGGACATTGCAAACAATAGACAAAGGATACAGGTTTCACTTCCACACTTTACCAAAAAAGAGCAGAATGCCATACCTTCCACCAAACCAGAAGACAGAGGCTCTAAGGCAAATCAACAGTTTACTTCAGATGAAAGCAATAGAAAGGGTACCACCTATGGAACAAGGCCAAGGATTTTACTCCAGACTATTCCTTGTACCAAGAAAAGAAACCCAATGGAGGCCTATTCTCGACTTGTCCGCACTAAACACATATCTCATTGTGCCAAAATTCAAAATGCTGACCCTACAGCAACTTCTTCCCATGTTGGGCAAGGAGTCTTGGCTGGTGACTATAGATCTCAAGGAGGCATACCTGCACGTCCCTGTACGACCAGATTGCAGAAGACACCTCAGATTTCTTGCAGGATCAGAGCATTATCAATTCTCAGCATTGCCCTTTGGCTTATCTACTGCGCCCAGAGTATTCACCAAATGCCTGGCATCAGTAATTGCACATTGCAGGCTTCAGGGAATTCAAATCTACCCATACCTGGACGACTGCCTAATACAAGCGGACAACAAGACAAAACTAATAAAGGATTTGGCCTATGTCATACACCTGTTACAGGCCTTTTGATACACAGTCAACATCCAGAAGTCAAGACTAGCACCATCCCAAAGGATAACATTTTTGGGTGCGGATCTGGACACAATAACTCAGATGGCTTTTCTCACAGAAGAAAAACAAGAGCAACTCCCAGTCTACTTCATGGCTTTGACAAGACAAACTCAGCTTACTGCAAGGAAAGTCCTGCAGGCCCTGGGTTACATGGCATCCTGCATAATCTTGATCCCGCATGCCAGGCTGCATATGAGAAAATTACAATGGTACCTAAGGAATGTATGGTCTCAACACAGACACAGTCTAGAAACCATGATACCAATCATTCCATGCCTGAAAAAGGAATTCCTGTGGTGGGCTCAGGCCTGCCAGACCAACAGAGGGTTGCCTTTCAACAAACCACAACCAAGGCAGACCATCACCACGGACGCCTCAGACCTAGGATGGGGAGCACACATGGAAGACAAGTGTATCCAAGGCCTATGGTCTCAAGACCAGCTGAATTTGCACATAAACCTAAAGGAGATGCTGGCAGTGAAGCATGCAATCGAGGCATTCAAATCATTCCTCCAGCAAGGACATGTGCTGATAAGGACAGACAATACCACAGTCATGTGGTACATAAACAAACAGGGAGGCACGCATTCCTACCCTCTATGCCGGATGGCAATGGACCTGTGGAACCTAGGCCTGAATCTCAACATCCAACTGCAGGCCAAATTCGTACCAGGAAAAGAGAATTCACTAGCAGACAGCTTAAGCAGAACTACCACGGATGCTCACGAATGGATGCTGCATCCACACATCTTCAAAATCATAACAAACAAATGGGGAATGCCAGAGATGGACCTGTTCGCCTCCCCACTCAACCACTAACTGAACAAATTCTGCTCAAGAGTATACCACCCACAAGCCTGGAGGGTGGACTCCCTCTCTTTCAGCTGGAAGGCCCAAACAGTGTATGCTTTTCCACCTCTCCCATTGATGTACAAAGTTCTACTGAAGATCAGGGAGGAACAGCCAAAGGTGATTCTGATAGCTCCAGACTGGCCAAGGCAGCATTGGTATCCGCTACTGAGAAGCATGTCTCGGACGAACCCATGGCCTCTACCCCTATGGCCTTTACTTCTAATGCAGAACAACTACAAGATCCTGCATCCAAACTTGAAAACACTGCAGCTAACTGCCTGGAAAATTGCTTAAAACAAAACCAAACTGGTTTATCTCAGAGGGTCAAGGACATTATCCTGGAGGCTCGCAGACCCTCCACAAGAAAAACATACTCAGCAAAATGGAAAAGATTCCTCATTTGGAGTGCATCAAAGGGTACAAATGTCACACTGGCAAACCTAGCACACATCCTAGAATACTTAGCAGAACTGTTCCACAATGGCCTGTCCTATTCTTCCATTAAGATTCATGCTTCAGCAATTTCAGCAGAATACAACATGGATCCTCCTATCTTCTCTCACCCTCTCCTCAGACAATTTTTAAGAGGGATCAAAAATGTAAAACCTCCAAGGAAACCTCCTCTGCCTACATGGGATCTCAACTTTGTGCTGGAAAAATTAACACTACCCCTTTTGAACCAGCAGCATCAGCAGACTTACAGTTCTTATCTTGGAAAACTGCTTTCCTTCTAGCAATCACTTCAGCAAGAAGAGTATCCGAGTTACAGGCACTAATGGCAGTGCAGCCTTTCCTTATTTTTCACCAGGATAGTGTCTCTGAGAACCAATCCTACTTTTATGCCAAAGGTGGTATCCAGGGTATCCTTGAACCAAGCTATTCATTTGCCTACGTTCTTCCCTAACCCACAGAACAGGGGGGAAAAACTATTGCACACCTTGGATGTACACAGACAACTACGCTACTATCTGGACAGAACTAAAAACCAGTAGAAAAACTGACCAACTTTTTGTAGCATATGGAACTGGAGTGCAAGGAAAAGCAATATCCAAACAGACAATTTCAAAATGGATAAGAAATTGCATTCGATTCTGCTACTCTTTTCATGGAAAGACAACTCCTGAAAATATCAGGCCTCACTCCACAAGAGCCACGGCCACCACTACAGCTTTCCTACGAGGGGTGGCTACCAAGGACATTTTAGAAGCTGCTACTTGGAGCTCCGTGCATACATTTGCCAAGCATTACAATCTACCTTTATACTCCAGATCCCGAGCAGGTTTTGCAACTGCAGTTTTACAGGGGATCTTAACTACACCATCATTATCTTAGTACCTCCCCCAGTTTGGCTATGGTATTCTACCCATATGTTATGACTGCAGATGCATCCTTGAAGGACATAGTACAGTTTTGTACGTACCATAAATGTAGATGTCCGATAGGTATGCATCTGCAGTCAGGATTACCTACCCTCCTTCCCCTCTGTGGTATTCCTAGGGTGCTTACCCCTCTTTCAGCTAGCTGGGGGAATCTATTATGGTGTATTTGTTTGTATGTATATATGTATATATATTTTGTTTGCTACTGTTTGGAATTTTCAACATTTATCCAAATTTAGCCTTCCTAGAGGGCACCTGGCATCTGGGGCAAGAAACGCTGAGGAAAATGGCGTCGGCTGATGCCTTTATACCCCAGAAGCTCTGACGTCGGGGAAAGTGCGACATCAGCCGAGGCCAGGCCCAGATTTTGGAATCCGGCCGAACGCAGGGCTGCCTGAGGCAGGCAACCCATATGTTATGACTGCAGATGCATACCTATTGGACATCTACATTTATGGTAGGTACAAAACTGTACATTTTTATGTACCGGCTTGCCAGGCCTGACGCACAACCTTCAACGAAGGTACGCCCATTCATGCATGTCTCCACGCAGAAGATGCTCTAGCTGAGAATCGAACCGGACAGCGTCTTACTGTGAGGCAATAACGCTACTGCAGCACCACCACCGCGGGACCATTTCTTACAGGCATAAAATTTGAATGTCCACATTTACCCACATGTAAAACAATAAGAAATAAAAGCTTCAACCTCAGTAAATTCCTAGAAGAACTTAAATTATGCAATTGGTCAATTCTAAAACAACTACCACAAGATGAGGCAGTAACACACTTTAATAACACATTCCTGGCCATCCTTGACAACCATGCACCTGCACACTCTATTAGAATTAAAACAAAAGTTGCCCCCTGGTTCACTAAAGAAACCAGACTAAAGATCATCCAAAGAAATAATGCCTGGAATACCTGGCGCACCTCTAAAGCCCCACAAGATCAACTCAAATTTTGACAATATAGAAATGATACAAAAAAATCCATATTACTAGACAAAAAAAAAAAAAAACTATTTCTGCCATCTACAGCAGAAACACTACAACAAGCCACAGAAGTTCTGGGCAGGTATTAACAGACTCCTCCACCCAGGGCAATCCAATACTCCAACCCCCTCAGCCCCTACCCAAAAATTGCCAGAATCCTTGACCAACACCTTCAACAGTTTCTTCACAGAAACCACCCTGGCCCTTACTAGCAAACTTAAACTCACTTGTCCTAACGCTGAAACCCTCAAACCCAGTGACAATATCTCCTTTAGCTTCCAAAAAGTTCCGACTTCACTCATTAGAGGCCTAATTAAAAAACTCAAACCAATCACCCTTTCAGCTGATCTCCTCCCTGCAGACTGCATACAAAAAGCTGCTGATGTCATAGCATACCTGTCACTATTTTGATATACAGAACCATAACTGAAGCCTCTATCCCCTCTCTCTCTGTAAAATATCCCATGTCATACCACTCCATAAAGGTGGCAGCTCCATTGAACTGTCAAACTGTAGACCAATAGCTATCCTTTCCCCTCTGGCTAAAATTGTGGAAAAGTGTATCCATAAACCACTCTTACACTACCTTATTCAAAATAATCTTCTGGCCAACTCCCAGCTTGGATTTAGACCACAGCACAGTACCACCTTAGCTCTCCTCGCCTTTTCTAAAGTCATAAATTCCAACCGTAACAACAACAAACTATCTTCTGCCCTGTTTCTCGATCTTTCCAAGGCCTTTGACATGGTTAACCACCAGCTACTCTTACTTACCCTAAATAAAATATCACTAAACAACCATGCTATACAATGGTTTCAGTATTGTCTTAGTGGAAGACAGCAGGCTGTCGTTTGGTAGGACAAACTCTCCACCCTTCTCCCCATTACCCTGGGTTTCCCGCAAGATTCCATATTAGGTCCCCTTCTTTTCTCCCTATTTATCAATGACCTCCACACTGTAATCCCAGACGCAACCTGCGAATGACTCTGACCTGATCTTCGCAGCCTCTACCCCTACAGATCTCCTTAGTTTAACCCAGAAACCTGTAATACAGTGGAAAATTGGATCTCTAATCAACAGCTGATAAAACAAAGCTATTGCTCTTCTCCCCTACTCGCAAATCCTCTCAACCTTTCTTTACTATAACATCTAACAATGGGACCATAATCTCACCAGATAATGTATACCAAACTCCTGGGTGTTGTAATAGACATCAACTTCAAATATGATATGCATGTAAACCAAACTATTAAAACCGTTAATAAAAAACTTGGCTCCCTATACAAAAACAAACCTTTTCTCACCCCTCTAGGTAGGACTGCCATTGCCCGTACCCATCTGCCTTTAACTCTACTTTATGCCTCAGCAGTACTCACTAACTTGAACAAAACTGATCTCAGCAAACTCTCTAGCTGCTACAATCAAATTGCCAGGTTTGCCACAGGAACTCCCTACAGGACACCATTGCCAGAACTTACACCTCTTAAGATGGCTAGAACTCCCCAGGCTAGTTCAATTTAATCAACTTACTGTAGCATTCAAGCTTATTAACCATCCAGAAAAAACACCCTCCCTTAAAAACATTATCCATCCCTACAAAAACACTAGACCTCTTCGATGCACTACAAAACTGTTGGTTCAGTCATTTAAAGCTGACAACCTATTTGGAGAATCTTTGTTTGCAAATTCAGTAGGCAAAACCTGGAATTCTCTCCTATCTGACCTTACTCTGAACCCCTCCCTTAATCAGTTAAAAAAAATCTAACCCAGTATTTTAAAACTCACTGGTTATGACCTTGCTCTAACCCTGACTAAAGTGTCATCTACTTCCATATCCCTGCAGTTTCTTATTCATAGCAACTAACCTCTTACGCTAAAAGGTTTGAAAAGAGAAACTGTGATATCTTTGCAGATACCCTGTATATAAGCTGCACCTATAGGTTTGACAAGAGAAACTGTAACATATTTGTATATAAACTGTATTCTTCATAAGCTTGAAATGTTTGACTGCAACTTGTATGTTAATACAGTATGTTCGTGCATATACTGTAACTTGCTTGTCTTTATCTTTTTGTAAGATGTTCGTGTTTCACTGTTGCAGTCCTCACATATGGGTTATCTGGCTCCCGGTAGCCCTCAGTTGGCCTGAATACCAGAGTCCTTGGTATATGATGTTGGCTGCCGCCAGTTGTAAAACTGATGTCAGAACGTCAGGTATAAAGGGAGACAGCCAACGCCATTTCCTCAGTGTTTCTTGCTGCGGAGCCCAAAGCAGATGCAATTCGCACTAGTGTCGGTTGGCTGTTTGCCTTCATTTTGCTTTCTGACTACCAAGTTGAAGATGCCTTCAGATAAGTACCCCATTGGGGATCCTCTTTTCTTGCTTTAACAAATGTCAGATAAAGAGAATAACTGTCTTGCCTGTGGAAAATAGAATCCGCACCGTGATTTCCATTCCTGTTGTATAACTTGTTTGGGTCTTGAGCATGACGTCCCTAACTGTGATCGTGTCTGTATTAGAACATCGAAGTTTCAGAACTTTGAATGTTCCAATATCAAAACCAATTCAGTGAACACTGACAACATCGAACATTCAGAATAGCAAATTTTTTCCTAGGGAAAAATTCACTGATCCGAAACACATACACACAACACAAGCACACCAAACAAACAGCAATCCACACACGCACACACGCACACACACACACACACACGCACACACGCACACACCCCTAAAATCTTACATCTAACCCTACACTAAACTGTACATACACCACTAACTATCCACTTACCTTAATTCAAACCCTAACTCTAAGGTCCGTCACTATCGCACACTCACCTACCCTGCCCTAACCCTCACGTCCACACAATCGCACACTTACCTGACCCGCACCCTAACTCACCAAACCCACCCTAACCCTTATGTCCACACAATTGCATACTTACCTGAACCTGACCCTTAACGTTCCACCACAGCACTGAAAATAGTGAAGCGACAGAAATGGACAACCAAATTCTTTCCCTGGGAAAAAAAATGGTTTTCTGCAGCTTCGCTATTTTCAGCATTCGCTGAATAGGGTTCGATATTAGAACATTCGAAGTTCTGAAACTTCAGTGTTCTAATATAGACCCCTGTGATCTCTGTGCTTCCTTTAACCCACGTACCATATGCCGTAGAGCTAAAATTTTGTACAAGCATTTCGGAGTCTGGCCTAAGTTTGTTCGTATGGCATCTTCTGGTCTCCCGACTTTGATATACATAGGAAACGCAAAGACAAGGACCGCGACAGGCCTAGGGTTAAATCTGCTGATGACACACTGGTGAAATTGGTCGCCAGCACAGTGGTAGACATTGAGGTGCTTTCGCAGCCCCTGCAGTCTGCAGATTTTCAGCCGCAAGCCTCTGCCGAGACCTTTACGGAGTCCTCCATGCTGCAGGCTGCTATTTCGTCTTCAAACCCTCTGCCTTTCACTGCCTCAGATGGGTCCGGAGCCGCTTTGCAGGCACCGGCTTCTGACGCCTCTTCTTTTCGACATGAGACCAGAACCAGACCGACTGCCTTAGTTCCGACTTCTGCAGTTGCTAGGCCTCCCGAGTCCCTCCAGATTGCTAGTAAACCTTCCAGCTGCAAACCTGCTCACAAGCAGGCATCGGCCTCCCCTCCTGTGCCTCAGTCCCAGTTGATAAAGATGGTTGGTGATATTCTTTCCCTGATTAGGGGCTCTCACCCCCCCCCCCCATCAAAGAGGACTAGGGAATTATCTCCTGATGTTTTGTCTCTCTCAGATTTCCAGTATGTCTTCTGGTGAAGAAGGAAATTCTCAACTTTTTTCTGGCTTTGAGGATTCTGATGCTGAGGACTCGTATCCCTTCTGCCTCCCCTCCAGAGGATTTTTCCTTTGGGGATACTTTGAATACTCTTTGGGAGCACTTTAAATGGGAATGTCAGGATTTTCCTCAGTCTAAAAAAAAGAATCGGGGAATTTTTGGATTTCCCACAGCATAAGCCTCTGGCTATACCTCCAGTTTTGGAAGTTGTGGATGATGTTTTCATGGAAAATTCTTTAACTCCTAATTCTGTTCCTCCTGCCCCCAGAAAACCGGATAGGTATTATAGAGTTCCTGAATCTCATCAGTTCTTTTTTAAAAACCGTACTGCTGATCCAGAAATTATTTCTCAAGGCCCCAAGGGTATTAAGTCTACTATTGCTAAAAACCCTGTGCCTTCTGATAAGGAGTTTGGGGCCTTGGACAGGTGGGGTAAAAAAGTCTATACCTCGGCAACTCTTGCCATTAGAGCCGTGAATTGTCTTTTTCACATGCTTAAGTATCAGCAGCATACTTTGGAGGCTATTAAGGCTAAACTTGAAGATTTTCCTTCCATGATGGAGACCATCAATAAGACTTACTGAATTCTGCCACTTTAGTTAATAAGCATTCACTTCATTGTGGTTTTGACACTTTGGAGGCTTCCTGCCGAGCAGCAGTCACTGGATCCGTAATTAGAAGGCATGCTTGGCTTAGGGAGTAGCCTCTTTCTGAACCTGTTAAATCTAAATTGCTGGATGTTCCTTTGCACAAGGACAATCTTTTTGGTAATAAGGCTGAGGAGGTACTGAAGAAGTTGGAGGATAAGGCAAAATCTATGCAAGCTATAAAAGATTTCCTTCAGGTTCAGCCTCTTCGGTTTAGTAGGCATTATCCTTCCAAGAATTGGTCTTTCCCTGATACTGGCAAGCAGGATCGATCTAGGCCTTGGGGTTTCAGATCATCCAGAGGGCAGGTTTCTGCCCCTCAAAGGGCTAAACAATGGCATTCTTCTTCTGCAAAATCGGGGAGTTCTAAGCCAGCTTCCCAAATCAAACATTCTCAATGACTCCGGCCTTCCTGTGCCTACCTCTGCGGGCCCTGGGTTTCCTTCGGGGGGATGGTTAGCCAGGTTTGCAGAGCTATGGTCTACCATCACAGATGACAAATGGGTGCTCAGTATAGTAAACCAAGCTTACAAGTTTTACTTTCACACCTTCCCCGTTTTGCAAGGGAACCCAGACATACCCAGAAATCTCAGGGCAGAGGTAGAAACTCAAATTTCTTCTCTACTGACTATGGGGGCTATAGAGCCAATTCCTGCAAATCAGGCAGGCCTAGGTTTTTATTCAAGACGTTTTCTGGTACCCAAGAAAGGGGGCACCTGGTGCCCTATTCTGGATCCATCTATTCTAAACACTTTTCTGGTGATTTCCAAATTCAAGATGCTCACCCTTCAACAGTTTCTCCCAGTGCTGGGCATGGATTCATGGTTGGTAACTTTGGATCTCAAGGAGGCTTATCTACACATCCCAATAAGGGAAAGTTGCAGGCAGTTCCTTCGCTACGGAGCTGGGGAGCAACACTTTCAATTCTCTGCATTGCCCTTTGGCTTATCTACTGCTTCCAGAGATTTTACAAAATGACTGGCTCTAGCCATTGCTTTTTGCAGGCAGAGAAACATTCAAATTTATCCTTACCTGGATGACTGTCTCATTCAAGCAAACTCCCCAGAACAACTAGAAAAGGATTCAGATTTCGTGGAGAACATTCTCACCTCTTTGGGTTACACTCTTAATGAAAAGAAGTCAAAGTTAGTTCCTACAAGGGAGATTGTTTTCCTGGGAGCGAGTTTGAATACAGCCATCCAGATGGTATTCCTCCTTCAACAGAAGCAAGAAGATCTTTCGGCTTACTTCATGAACTTGGCAAGCATGACCCAGCTCTCTGCAAGGCAATTCCTGCAAGCACTGGGGTTCATGGCTTCATGTTTTTTTGTTGATCCCATATGCAAGGCTGCATATGAGAAAACTTCAGTGGTACCTGAAGAACCTTTGGTGTCAACACACACAGGACTTAGACTTGATTCTTCCCATGATTACCTGTCTACAAATGGAGTTCTTCTGGTGGGCGACAGCCTGTTCTCAGAACAAGGGTCTGCCTTTTCTCCCACTGCCTGCCAGCCAGACTCTCACCACAGATGCCTCAGATGTTGCATGGGGGGCTCATCTGGAAGGCAGGGGCATACAGGGGACTTGGAGCACCCAGCAGATTCATCTGCACATAAACTTAAAAGAATTGATGGCAGTGCAGCAGGCCTTGCTGGCTTTCAAGGACCTACTGTACCCTGGGACTCTGCTGATCAGGACAGACAATACCACAGTCATGTGGTACATCAACAAGCAAGGGGGAACTCGCTGTTACCCCTTGTGCATACAAACCATGAGACTGTGGTCCATAGCAGCATCCATGGGCTTACATCTAATAGCCCAGTACCCTCCAGGGAGGCTAAACTCCTTGGCGGATCACTTGAGCAGACATGTTCTGGATCCTCACGAGTGGCAACTGACCAAGGACATTTTCCATCGCATCACTCATCATTGGGGCACCCCACAAGTGGATCTTTTCTCCTTTCACACAAATCATCTCCTTCCAACCTTCTGCACCAGGGAGTTTCACAGCAAAGCTTGGAGGGTGGATGTGTTGTCCTTCCCATGGACATATCTCTCAGTTTATGCATTCCATCTTCTGCCTCTTCTTCCCAGAGTGCTGCTAAAGATAAGGGACGAGAAACCAAAGGTTATTCTGATAGCACCAGATTGGCCCAGGCAGCAGTGGTTATCCCCTCCTTTGCAGCCTTTCCCAGGCTAAGCCTTGGCATCTTCCCCTGGTACCAGATCTGTTGGTTCAGGGAGGGGGAAAGTTCCTTCATCCTCATCTTCAAACTCTGCATTTAACTGCCCGGCTAATACTTTAAATCTTTCCCAACAGGTTGTTGAAGTTCTTCATGAGGCCAGGAGGCCTAGCACACAAAAATCCTATGCAGATAAATGTAAGATATTTTGCTCTTGGATGCAGGCTAAAGGAGAAGACTCTTCTCATCCTTCTCTTTCACTCATTCTTGACTACCTAGCAGGATTGCTTAATGGTGGACTTTCCTTTTCTTCAATCAAAATTCACACTTCAGCAATTTAGGCTCATTGTTCTTTTGAGCAACCCATTTTTTTCTCACTCCTTGATGAAACAGTTCCTGAGGGGAGCTAGTAATCTTAGACCTCCCAGAAGAGCTCCTACTCCTGCTTGGGATCTTAATTTTTGTCCTGGAAAAACTTACTCTGCCTCCCTTTGAACCAGCTGCCTCTGCAGATTTGAAGTTTCTATCCTGGAAGACTGCTTTCCTTTTAGCTATTACTTCAGCTAGAAAGGTATCTGAGCTGCAAGCCTTAATGGCAGTAGAATCTTTCATTATTTTTTCATTCAGATCGGGTTTCTCTGAGAACTAATCCCTCCTTTATGCTAAGGTAGTTTCCAGTTTAACCCTTAACCAGTCTATTCACCTGCCTACATTTTTCAGCAATCCCCAAAATAAATGGGAAAGGATTCTGCACTCTCTTGATGTGCATAGACAGCTGAGAATTTACTTAGGACTAAATCCTTTCGAAAATCTGACCAGTTATTGGTTAGTTTTGCTCTTGGGGTACAAGGTAAAGCTATTTCAAAACAAACCATCTCCAAATGGATTGCTCATTGTATTCACTTTTGTTACCTGCAGCATGGGAAGGTACCCCCTCAGGGTATTAGGACCCATTCTACTAGAGCAGCCTCTACCTCTGCAGCCTTTCTGAGAGGTGTGCCTACATTCTAGAAGCAGCTACTTGGTCTTCTGTCCATACTTTCACAAAGCATTACAATCTACCTTTGTTTTCTAAATCCAGGGCTGGTTTTGCCTCTGCGGTTTTGCAGGGCCTTCTTACCAACCCTTAATCTGTGATCCTTCCTCCCCCTTTGTCTTTTTCCAGGGCTTTGGGAATCAACTCATATGTGAGGACTGCAACAGTGAAACACGAAGAATAGTACAGTTGTGTACACTTAACATAATGTAGATGTTCGAGTGTATTCACTCTTGCAGGCCTGGTTTCCCACCCTCCATCCCCCCTTTTTTCCTAAGGCACAGACTATATATTTTTATTTTTTGTATGACGTGTGTCCAGGGTGCTACCATTTCTGGGTTAGCCTTCTTTTGGGGGCTCCTGACAGTTAAGGCAAGAAAAACTGAGGAAATGGTGTCGGCTGCCTCATTTTTATACCTGACGTTCTGACATCAGTTTTACAACTGGAGTCAGCTGACGTCATATACTAAGGACTCTGGTATTCGGGCCGACTGGGGGCTACCGGGAGCTGGATAACCCATATGTGAGGACTGCAACAGTGAATACACTCGAACATCTACATTTATGGTAAGTGTACACAACTGTACTTTTTGAGCTTTTCTCCCTGGGCCTCCGATGAAAATGGACATGTATCCAGTCGGACTACCCGGTCAACAAATGTAAAATAAATAGTCAGGTATTATATATCTGATTTGTTTGCAGTTAAAAGCATTCTGTAGAGTCTCCTTGCTCCTTTATCTGTTTAAAACTTTCATTTAGTGGCTATAGCTAGTAGCTGTAGTAGTTTCCCACCCATCTGGAGAGCTGGGCATTGATAATAAGTATTGGATCGGTTTCCTTGTAGAACCTTTAGTGCTGGTAGCACTTTTGTCTGCTATAATATGTATTATTCATATTTTCACATTTATTTTCATATTTCATAACTGCGAGTCCTATGTGTTATCGAAGGGTATGGTGTTATGTGCTATGGCATGAGACAGACCTATTCATTGTCAATGTCCATTTATATTGCACAATATTTCAGGTATTGCTAATTGTTTACTATGATATTTCAATATGTAATTAATACTTCAAAAAACAAGTCACTTACAAACTGTTATGTGGCATCCGCAAGACAAGCATCACCAGAACACTAGATCCAAGGACCAGAACTTTGTCTGTGACTTAAACAGAACCTGCTGGAAGGACTGATATGTGTCTCAAATGATCCCAGCACTATGGAATAAGCTCCCCATCTAGCTGAAGCAGAGTTCATCCCTGACGCCATTCAAAATAAACCTTGATCATTGGTTGGGAAATTGCAAATTCACCCCCAGTGTGGCCGCCATTTCTGTGATGGACAGAGGTCAATAGTAAGTCAGTTCATCAACTAACATACTCCAAACAGCCCTTAGCTACCTCTTTACTAATGGTATCCCACATTATAGGCATGCAGGGAACTGCGGGACAAAACTGGTTGGATTGCATGGATAGGCTTGTAAGGACCCTGGGGGTCATTAACCTAGTATAAACATATGAACCTATAAATGAAACCTTAGATATTGTTGAAGAAAACTGTTTGGGATTTGCACTGTAAGGTGCACATCTTGAGAGATATTCAGTGTTATTTATATTTCTGATTGGACAATTAAGCAAATGTTTCATATTTCTGTAAATATCTCAACAAGCATGCATTGAATTTCTTGCTTTCATGTGAAGGTTTTTTCTGATTAACAAAAAAGTCTTAATATATGTCTACATTGTACAGTTTCCAAAATATAACAATTTGTGAAAGTTTCGCAAAAAATATAATGCAGGGTTTGTGTGTATTATAAAACATGATCGTATTTATGGAAAGACTATGAATCCACAAACTAATATCACTGTATATAATACTTATTGCTGATAGTAGTGCTATTTGTGTAGTTTAAATAGCTTTTACTGTTCACAAAATATTTCCATTTGTTTATCTTACAATTTTTAAGTTCATTTTTCACAAAATGCTCTGGAATGCAAGATATGTTTAGGCTGCTAGAGGTGGGACATTACACACCACATAGATGTTAATGATTTAAGTTTTGACCAGGGTTGCCAGATGCTTTATTAAAAACCAGTCCACTTAACTCCAAAAACCAGACCCAAAACAGCCCAATGTATGTCTCATCCCCAAGAGTAAATAAAAACAAAATTCCATAAATCAGCTGTAATTATGTTGTTTTTTCTTTCGGCTTTTCCTGGTTAGGGGTCGCCACAGCGGAACTCCGGTCCGCTAATGATTGGCAGTAGATAGTTTTATGGGACACCCAACCTTCAACGAAGGCAGGCCCATTCTACTCTTGTCTTTTTCGAACGCCACTCGACCGCGGGGAGGACATGCAGACTCCACACATAAGGCGCTCCAGCCGAGAATCGAACAGGAGAACCTCTTGCTGTGAGGCAACAACGCTACCGCTGCACCACCGCGTCTTAAATCTGCTATAATTTTGTATGCTTTCATATCCCCAAAAATAAATAAGCACAAAATGCCATAAATCAGCTATAATTAAACTCATAATAAACCTTATTGTAACAAGAGACTGCATATGCTGACAACGTGCTAAAACTAATTGTAAAATATGTCATAAACTACTAATAATTAATCTTAATTTCTTAATACTTATTTATCTGTAACTGCAAATGTTTGTCAGGTAGAACATCATCATTGTCATGATCACTGGTCAGATAATTGTTCGAATTGAATGTACACAGCATTGCTGCTATTGAAATAAATCCATTGCAACAGATCCCTTTGCACTTCATGTAGATGTTCTTTGTGTTTCACTGTTACAGTCATTACCTGTGGGTTATCCCTGCTGTGGTAGCCCTCAGCTGGCCCGAATACCAGAGTCGGTGTTTTTCTGCGTCATTACATCAGTCTTTCTTGCCGTGGAGCCCATAGCAGAAGCAGTTCGCATGAGTGCTGGTCGGTCGCTACCAGAGTTTGAATTTCAGCTGAAAACGTCTAAAGCGAAGTACCCCATTGAGGACCCTTTTTTCTTGCACTAACCAATGTCCGAAAAAAGTTCACAATTGTCTCGCCTATGGAAAGCAGATCCCACACCGAGACTTCCATTCTTACTGTGTCACTTGCTTAAGCCTAGACGACGACGTCCCCCATTGCCGGTTCTGTGCCCTCTTTAATGTGAGAACCATTCGCTGTAGAGCTCTTATTGTAGACAGTTATTTTCATGTTCCATCTTCACATTCTGATATGGCGTCCATCAGCCAACAATCCATGGACATTTTGAAAAAATGCAGAGATAGAGATAAAGATAGAGACAGACCACACAAGGCTAAGCCTTCCAACGACTCTACCGCTAAGCAGGTCATCAGTTCTCCGGAATTCAGTGAGGCGCTTTTGCAGCCCCTGATGCCCGATTCGATATCTACGCAGGCATCTACTGAGACCCTTTCAGAGTCTGGTATGCCACAGAAATCTTCTTCATCTTCACAGCCTTTGGCTGTCTCTGCCTCTGTTAGGTCCAGAGCCACGACGCAGGCACCGGCTTCCAAGGAGGCCTATTGCACTACCGAATCTAGACAAAAAAACAATGTCTTCTCATCCGACTACCATTTCTGTCAGGCCTAGAAGCCAGGCCACTCCTAGAAAATCTGCCTCTAGCCACCATCTTGCTTGTGCTCCATCACCCCAAGCACAAATGCTTAAAATGATGGAGGATCTCATTTCCCTTATCCAGGGTAGTCCGGCCACAACTTCTAAAAGGAAAAGGCACCCTTCTCCAGATATTATGACAGAACAGGATTCTAAGGAATTTGACTATTCAGATTTTGAAGAGGAACAGCAACCTCTGGCTTCTTATGAGGATTCATATGCAGAGGAATCCATCCCTTCTGCCTCCCCTCCAGAGGACCTTTCGTTTAGGGAAACTTCACACCCTCAAGGAACATTTCCAATGGTAATCTCAGGAATCCCCCAGTCTAAGAAAAGACTTGGAGAGTTTCTGGACCTGCCTCAGCACAGACTCCTGGCCATCCCCCTATTTTAGAAGTGGTGGATGTTTTCCATGAATCCAGCTTAGCCCCTGATGCCCTCCCACCTGCTCCCAGTAAACCTGACTGGTATTGCAGAATACCTGATTCTCACAAATACCTGTACAGAAATCCTGCTGCAGACCCAGAGGCATTACACAGGGACTTAAAGAAGCTAAGACTAATTCTGCCAATAATCCTATTCCTTCTGACAAAAATTCCAGAGCTCTTGACAGATGTGGTAAAAAAGTATACAGCTCTGCAACCTTAGCTATCAGAGCACTCAACTGTCAGTTCCATATGTTAAAATATGTTAAAGTATCAACAACACACTTTGGAACTATTAAAACAAAAGATTTCTACCTTTCCTGACTATGCCAATTCAAAAGAGTTAGCAGATTACTCTGCTTATCAAGTGTCCAAACACTCATTACACTGTGGATATGATTCCCTAGAAGCCTCTAGCAGGGCAGTAGTGTCAGGATCTGTCATTAGTAGACAGGCATGGCTGAAGGAACAACCTCTCCTTCATCATGTCAAGTCTAAACGGATTGATGCACCCCTGGATAAGGACCACTTATTTGGAGTAAAAGCAGAGAGGTGCTTAAAAAGATGGAAGACAAAGTAAAATCTATGCAAACAGTACAAGATTTATTTTAGGTTCAACCTCCCAGGTTCAACAGGAACTTTCCTTCTAAGCACAGGTCCCTGCCCTGCACCTAGCAGACAGGGACAAAGTAAGCCCTGCAGGGACAGACCATCCAGGCCCCTATCCAGCAGAGAAGCAAACAGTGGACTACATCTGCCCCAAAGGCAGGGAGTTCTAAGCCACTCTTCTATGGCAAAAACTCCCAATGACCCCCCCTTCCCCCTCTGCCCTCCCTTCACTCACCAAAAGCTAGGAGGAAGGCTCTCACTCTTCATGAAAATTGTCTCTCTGTAACAAAGGACCAATGGGTAATTTTTCAGGGATACAAATTCTCTTTTAGCAAACTTCCAATTCCAAGAGGGTACCCAGACTTACCTCCAAATCAGTAGGCAGAGGCATTGAAACAGGTCCAAACTCTCATATCCCAAGGGGCAGTAGAACCTGTCCCCTCAGATCAAACAGGCAAAAGCTTTTATTCCAGACTATTCCTTGCTCCCAGAAAAGAGAGCACTTGGCACCCCTTCCTGGATCTGTCCATTCTAAACACCTCCCTGGTGGTCCCCAGATTCAAAATGCTAACTTTGCAGCAGCTGCTGCCTTTGCGGACAAAAAATTCCTGGCTGGTGACCCTAGACCTAAAAGATGCCTACCTCCACATCCCCATAAGAGAATCCTGCAGGAAATTCCTGTGCTTCAGAGCAGGATCACAACATTTTCAGTTCTCTGCGCTGCCCTTTGGCTTATCTACTGCACCCAGTGTATTCACCAAATGCTTAGCCCCAGCCATAGCATTTTGCAGACAAAGAAATGTACAGATTTACCCTTACCTGGTCTACTGCCTCATTCAGGCAGAGTGCAAAGAAAAGTTGCTTCAGGGCCTTCTCTTTGTCAAATCCCTCCTAACTTCCCTAGGGTTCACCATCAACGAGAAGAAATCAAAGCAAACAGTCTCTAGGAAGATCATTTTCTTGAGAGCACTGCTAGACACAACATCCCAAATGGCCTTCCAATCCTCAGTAAAGCAGAGCTTCCTGCCTCTCTGCTTTACCCAGCTGGCCTCCAGAAGTCCCCTCACTGTGAAGAAGTTCCTGCAAGCCCTGGGGTACATGGCATCTTGCATCCTTCTAATTCCTCTGGCCAGGCTTAACATGAAAAAACTTCAGTGGTATCTAAAGAACCTTTGGTGTCAGCACTCAGTCTCCAGAGACCTCTCTCCCTCATCCCATGTATAAGGGTTGAGTTTCTGTGGTGGGCTGAGGCCTGTGCCAAGAACAAGGGTCTTTTCATCATCCTCTGCCCTTCTGGCCAGACCATCAGCACCGATGCCTCAGACATTGCTTGGGATGCTCACCTAGCAGGCAGGTGTACCCAAGGTCTTTGGGATGCCCAGCACCTTCCCTTACACATCAATCAGAAATAAATGATGGCAGTACAAAAGGCTCTGACATCCTTCAAACCCCATCTCAGGCCAGGGGTTCTCATTATAAAAACAGACAACACCACAGTAATGCTGTATATCAACAAACGGGGGGGGGGGGGCAGTCTTACCCTCTGTGCAGGCTAGCCTTGAACCTCTGGCTGACAGCCACTTCCATGGATCTACACCTAATTGTCCAATACCTACCAGGGGTCAACAACACCCTGGCAGACCACATAAGCAGAAACTTACTGGACCCCCATGAATGGCAGCTCCACAGGAAAATCTTTCTGCAAATCACTCAAGAGTGGGGGGACTCCAGAGGTGGATCTCTTTGCTTCGCACCTCAACACCAGCTGCAAAAATTCTCTACCAGGGAGTATCCCCTCCTAGTGTGGAAGGTAGATGCCTTGACCTTCCCCTGGAACTCCCTCTTTGTGTACGCATTCCCTCCTCTGTCTCTTATTCCCAAGGTACTTATTAAAATAAGGGAGGAGACCAAAGCCATCCTCATTGCTCCAGATTGGCCCAGACAGTATTGGTACCCCTTACTGTGCAGCCTGACTTTACAGCCCCCCAAGCAGCTTCCCCTGATCTCAGACATCTTGACCCAGGTGGGGAGGGGGGAGTACTGCACTCAGACTTGCAGACTCTCAGTCTTTCAGCATGGCTAATACTTTAAAAGCAAACAAGGGGTCCCTGTTAAGCAAACAGGTCCTAAACATTATCACAGAGGACATAAAGCCCAGCACCAGAAAATCTTACCCAGGGAAATGGAAAAGATTCTGCTCCTGGAGCCAGTATCTCACATCTTTCCATCCCTCTTATCTTGGATTACCTAGCCGAGTTACTCAAAAGTGGCCTCTCCTTCTCTTCTATTAAAATCCATGCCTCAGCCATTTCAGACCGTTATGATTCAGACCTACCTCTCTTCTCTCATCCTTTGATTAAACAATTCCTCAGAGGGGTGTCTAATATCAGACCTCTCAGAAGGCCTCCCACACCAGCCCAGGATGTGAATTATGTTTTAGAAAAACTAACCTTACCTCCTTTTGAACATGCTGCTTCAACAGAATTGAAATACCTCTCCTGGAAGACTGCCTTCCGGCTAGCTATCACCTCAGCCAGAAGGGTTTCAGAACTTCAGGCACTCATGGCTGTTGAACCCTTCATCATTTTCCATGCAGACAGGGTCTCCCTGAGGACTAACCCCTCCTTTATACCCAAGGTGGTATCTGATGTGACCCTCAACCAGGCCATACTCCTACCCACCTTCTTTCCCAACCCTCAAAACAAGGGGTAAACAATTTTGCACTCGCTAGATGTGCACAGACAACTCCAATACTATCTGGACTGTAGTAAACCCTTCAGAAAAACAGACCAGCTGCTTGTCAGCTTTGCCCCAAGGGCAGTGGGGAAGTCCATGTCCAAGCAAACCATTTCCAAATGGAGATCACACTGTATCCATTTCTGCTACAGACTACATGGGAACCCCTCCCAAGTGTATTCGTACCCATTCCACTAGGGCAGCCTCCACTTCCACAGCCTTGCTCAGAGGAGTCCCGCCAGGGACGTCTTGGAAGCTGCCACCTGGACCTCTGTCCATACCTTTACAAAGCAATGCTGACCCATGCCTAGGGCTTTAACCTATCCTTCAACCCCTCTCCTTAGCTTTGGGAATCCTCCCACAGATGACTGCAACAGTGAAACATGAAGAACATAGTACAGTTGTGTACACAAATGTAGATGTTCGAGTGTATTCACCGTTGCAGTCCTGGTTTCCCTCCCTCCATCCCCCTTATATCCTCTTTCCCTAGGGGGACATAAGCTTCCCACGGTCGCTTACTTTACTTTATTTCCTTGTGCTTCTGATGGGTTAGGGCAAGAAAAACATATGTAATGCCATTGGCTGCCTTGCTTTATAGCACTGACGTCCGACTATAGGCAACTGCAGCCCATGCAGAAAAACATTGACTGTTGTATTCGGGGTGGCTGAGGGCTACCGCAGCAGGGATAACCCACAGGTGATGACTGCAACAATGAATACACTTGAACATCTACAGTTATGGTAAGTGTACACAACTGTACTTTTTGAATGCATAACAAAGCTAGCATGCTTTGCTGTGTTCTGTTTCTCATTTTCTTTTAATCAGATTAATTTCAGAGGAAGTTCTTTCTTTGACTGCCAGGCTGTAGTGGACTGAGTTATGGAAACTTCTTCGAATCCTGGTGAGTTGACCCAGCTTTTACACCAGGTACAAAGCCAACCAAAGGCATGGGGAAATGTTACACAGACCAGCCAAGTTACATCTGGATTTAACAGCACTTTGAGCTTACCATTGACTCAAGCAACTGGACCTGTGTGCTCGGGGTGAGGGCTAGATCAGGTAAATTCTGTCAATAGTGGCCAGTGTTTTAGTACCGGAAAGAACTGTAATTTTAATTTTACAGTCACCTTAACCCAAAGTACTAGTAATGTCCATTCTAACAGTTGCTTAAGTGATAAAACTCAAGGACTTTTAGTGGCTGGTACTTAAAATATAAAAAGATTCAGCTTGAAAATGCTTATTTACAGAAGAATATTGACTGTAACATTATACCCAAAGGTTTAAGAATGTGGAGATATCCCAATGGCATAGCACGCAACAATAATATGCTTCAGGAGGTACATTCAATTTTCAGCAGGGCTGGGACTGACTTGTTGCGTTTAATTATGAAATACAACAATGCTTTGTTACAAAACTTGTCTACTGAATTGGATCATTTAAACAAACAGAGTCACGATGATCTGCTTTTTGACCATTATTATACAAATTATGATATTTTTCACAAAGTAGACACTAGTTGTGAACAAGTACTTCAAAGAAAAATAAAATAAAACGAGACATTGCAGAGTTTGAGAGTGGAAAGACATATCCGACACCACCAGGTTTCCATGGAAATGTCCCTTCATCCAATCAGCGTGAGGTAGAGGCTTCAAGGGTAGGAGGAGACAACCAGACTCAGAAAGAGTGCGACGATCTGAGAGAATCAGGAGTTACCAGCAGAATGGCCAGGAACAACATTACAAAACTATGTGAACCAAAGAAACAGCATTACCATCGCTAACAGAAACAAGTTTGAATTCAAGTTTACAGCAGGGTATTGACACCTTAACTGTGGTTAAAAATTCTAAAAATGACTTTCAAATTTACAATTATTCTGACATGGAACTTTGTGCTGTGCATGCAGATTTGTTAGCTAAAAGGTCATTTGTTCCATTAAAACATATGGACTTGGTAAAAACTATTATTAATGTGAAAATGTACACAAGAAAATTTAATTTGTCTTTGGTTTAATAACAATGATTCTACCAGTAGGGTAGGCACTGAGTTAAAACATCCAAGTTTGTTTAATCCCCCATTGCAATCTTCCATTAATACGTATGAGTAAAGTTCTGAAAATGCTATTAGAGCATTTAATAAGTGTCACAAGTCTAATAATTTTTGTAGCAATTTAAGTAGCCAGGAAGTTGACCTTCTTAAAGAACTAACTACAGACAGTAATATTAGGAAAATGAAGCCTGATAAGGGGGGTGGGCTTGTCGTTATGAATCGTGTAGATTACATGAACAGAATGAATTGCTTGTTATTCACTGATGGTTATGAGTCAGTATCAAAGAATGAAGTACATATTGGTTACCAGAAATCTGACATAACTTTAAATGAAAAACTCAAAACACCAAACCAATCAAAAAAAACACACAAGAAACTGGATCTCCAAGCTGAAAAAAATGAAATTGCTCACAGGAATGGTATCTGAAATCTTTTATTGGTACCTCAGCTCAAAAGCTTTCAAGAGAATGATTCTTACACCAAATAAAAGAGCTTTATATACAAATTGAGAGGCTAATTATTACCTCATTATTCAATTGCAAGTGACATTATACAATTTACTAGGTACTGCAATTCTTTGCAGCACAAACCAACAGAAGCTGTTAAAAAGTGCGGTGCGTTCACATCTCAATGTCAGACAAAGTAAATCTTTGTATAACTTTACATATAAACATTAATTGGACATTTTTCTATATTAAAAAGCAGCTAAAATTATTTATATTATGAATAATATGTATAAAAATATAAACATTTTATATACTTTATCATCAAGAAATATTCCTAACACATTAGTCTATCGAATTATCATATGCCTGTATTTTTTGTAACTAGGTATACTGCCTTTTCTGATAAATTTGTCTCTATAATTAAGAGATTTTGGCATTTGGTTTGTGAGGATGATCAGATAGGTGAGCTTTTTCCTGATCACATAATATTTTCTTATAAGAAAGGAAAAAAATTAAAGGAAATATTGAATAATAATCTCTTAATTAAAAGAATTCCTAATGTCACCAATATGGGCTCTTTCAGGTGTGGTTCCTGTAGTCTATGTGATAGAATTTTTGATGTCAGGTGTATCAACAATGTTAACCATTACCCCAAGCATTATTTTACTTGCAAGTCTGTTGGTGTTGTATATACACTTACTTGCAGTTGTATTAATGTATGGTATATTGGACAAACTAAAAGAATGGTTAGGGTTAGAATTCTTGAACATTTAAAAGATATTCGAAATCAAAATTTATCCAGTCCAGTTGCCAAACATTTTTTAGAAGCACATGAAGGAAAAGCTGATAGTTTAAAATTCAGTATTTTGGGCAAGCCTTTTTGTTGTAAAGGTGATAATATTTGTGATAGATTATTGGAGCTAGAAACTAGAATGATTCTGAAATATAATACTTTAAAACCTTTGGAGTGCATCAACTAGCACACATCCTAGAATACTTAGCAGAACTGTTCCACAATGGCCTGACCTATTCTTCCATTAAGATTCATGATAAGCAAAGTATATAACATGTTTATATTTTTATACATATTATTCATAAAATAAATTTTAAAACATTTCAAAATATAGGAAATTGCATTAAATATGTTTAGATACTTTTTTCATGGAAAGACAACTCCTTTTTGCAACTGCAGTTTTACAGATTGATTAATTGATCCAATTACATCATGAAGGACATAGCTAGCTGGGGAATCTATTATGGTGTATTTGTTTGTATGTATATGTATATATATATTTTGCTACTACTGTTTGGAATTTTCTACATTTATCCAAATTTAGCCTTAAACACTGATGATGCCTTTGTGAAGTGCGACATCAGCCGAGGCCAGACCCAGACTTTGTGATCCGGCCGACCGAAGGGCTGCCTGAGGCAGGATAAACCCATATGTTATGACTGCAGATGCATACCTATCGGACATCTACATTTATGGTAGGTACAAAACTGTACTGTACTGCACATTAACCCTTTACAGACAAATCTTTGTATAACACCCAATGCACAAAAAATGCAATTGATGGGTTTAACACCCAAAAATATATAAAATCTGTGAAAACAAAAATAAATTAATGAACTTTCCAACCAGTTCATATCTCAACAATGAACTTTGTGACCTCATTATTAATATATAGGAAATGTTTTTAATATAACATAACCAACATTTATATATTAGTAAAACTAATGAATGTTCTTAATACTTGCCCCCAAAAGATTGAAATATCAAAAACACATAATTAATTTCTAACTGACATCTACATCACTCTGAAATATATAGTCATAACTTAATATTATGCCACCTGAAATGTTTAGAAATTGCACTTATTAATAAAAATTGATATTCAACTCCTGATTCAAACCCTTGGGAAATAATGTACAAAAATTAATAATGAGCTTTGTCTTGAATTTTAGTAACCCAGTTAAAACATCCTCCCCCTGTTTATTGAGAGGTTTGGCCAAAATACTAAAAAATAAACTAGCATCCAACACAGCATGAGCTACATGAAAATGATGTACCACAGGATTTTCAACCCTGCTATGTCTAATATCACCCAGATGTTCCATTATGCGATTTATTGCCATTCTCTTAGTTTGTCCTATGTACCATCTTGTGTTTTTATACCCACAACCTATGATGTAAACTACCCAACAGGGCCTGCAATTAAACAAGTCCATGGCCCTAAACTTTTTACCATTAATATTGACTCCATCTAAATTTCAAGCTCTACTTGCATACCTTACAACATCGACAGGAATAACCTATTTGTACACGATTTCCACTACCCTTCTTCATGTTTAATAATTCCTTAAGTTTGAAAATCTGCTATATGAAAATGTTATTCTTTTAGGAAACAATCCTGTTAGGGGTAGGATCATTAACTACCATAAGCCAAAACCTCTCTACAACCATATTTAAATTATTAGAAAAGGGGAAATATTTAGAAACAAAGAATATTCTATCCTCACTGTCTTCTCTGACTGCATCTTTAAATTTTCCCCTAAAACTGCTTCATGTATTATTAGAAAGACTACGTCATTGTAATTGAATTCCAAAATCTCTTTTCAGCCTTATCAAGAACATGTGGAACATAACCTCTCTCCAACAGTTTTTGCCTGACTTTCTGAAATTCCTCTTTCACAGTATACTTTTCACAAGTATTATTAAAAATTCAGTTCTATTCACCATAAGGAAGTGAATAAATGGGGGGGGGGGATGCATGCTGTCGGCTAGTAAAAATTATTGACTGCAATTTCTTTGCTAAAGGGCCTAAAAGATATCTCTTCATTGTTTATTACAAAAAATTCCAAGTCAAGAATTTGGATCCTTTCTCTATCAATTGTGTAGGTAAATTCCAACCCAAAACCATTTTTGTTTAAGGTGTCCATAAACTCTTGAAACTGTGTGGTGTTACCCCTGCAAATAAAAATTAAATCATCTATATATCTTTTGTAGATGATGACATGATGTGTAAAAAAAATCAGTATTGTAAATAAACAAATTCTCAAAGTAATTCATAAAAATGATGGCATAGAAAGGGACATATGAAGCCCCCATCACAGTGCCTTCTTTTTGTAAGAAATATTGTTTGTTAAACTTGAAACAATTGTGTGTTAAGGAAAACTCTAATAATTGTAACACAAAAGCTGTACGTGGACCCTCCCCCATTAACTTGCCAACTGCTTCCAAACCCCAAACATTTTTGATGCTAGTATAAAGAGCTTTAACATCCACACTTGCCCAATAGAATTCAGTATTCCACTTCATTCCTCTTACCAGGTCACAAAGATCTTTACCATTTTTAATATGAGATGCAACTTTGCTCAACTATACCTTCAACTGATGATCCAAAAAATTAACCTACATTTTGCAAAAAAGACCCGTTTCCTGATACTATTGGCCTACCTGCTGGATTATTTAAACATTTGTGAATCTTGGGGATAATGAAGAAATTAGCATCCCTGGGGTTCCTCACGTATAATTTCCTAACATTCATTGGGTTGAAATATTCCAATCTTTCATCCCTTTCCTAAAGTTCCAACAGTTCACCATTAAATGCAGAAATAACCTCTCCCAATACCCTGATGTAAACAGACTGGTCCCTTAACAATTCTTCAGCCATAGCATTGTATTTAAATCTGGGTAAAATCATCCAGTTACCACCTTTGTCACCCTGGGTATAAACACAGTTGTCAGGTCTCGTAAATTATTTAAAGCTAACCATTCATTTTTATTCTGGTTATATCTTGTACATCTTTTCCTAAATTTTTCATACTCAATTCTATTTGTCTATACAAGACAATTTAGGTGGCAAAAAACTGCTATGATATGGAACTTGTGGTACCCTTAACCTACCATAATCTGTGCAAAAACCCTTGTCATAGCTTACAATATCAACTTCTTCTTCCCCCTCGAGTCAACCATAATATCACAAAATTAATTTTCATATGTTGAGACATTAAGAAGTGAATCAGACACTTGAATTGTTAACATCATTCACATCATTAACCCTAAGCATTATCATTGACTCCCAGTACACAATTTTGGAAAAATACCTTTAAATGCAATTTTCTACAGAAAAGACTTGCTTCAATGAGAATGTCTGCTAAACTAGGAAAAAACGCTGGAACAAATTTTGTTCTCTTCAATAACAATGCTTCAACATCATTGGTTATAATTAAATCAGAAAGGTTAAGGATTTTTAAATTAGTTCGGCTGCCCTGAATATGCTCATCCACCATATACTTGGATGATACAAACAGCTCCACATTAACATTAAACAAAAAGTCATAAGCTGAATTATTGGAAACAGTATTAGTTCCTTCTTCTGTTGTTGCCGCCACCACCGTAAGAGTTAGTTCCCTGCCATTTCCGAACATGAGTTTTCATTTGTTGTGCCGTAGAATATTGTTCTTGTATGACGCCCTCAGTTGAAATTGCTTCATCAAAAGAAACATTCTTTTTACCACTAGACACCATCTCCGCTGAGGAAGCTGAAGAGTCTCGTGATATGTGGGATTTGCTTCCATTTCGAACACTCTTGGACCTGCCTCTTTTTGTTTTATGTTTCCAAGAAAAAATGGTGTTATTTTTGTAATCCCTGATGTCGAGCTCTAATTTGTCTTTCTTCCGAATTATGACAGCCTCTCCACCTTGCTGACACGGTTCTGGATTTCCTTGACTTTGTTATTGAAACATGCAGCAGGAACGGATTTGCATAACTGTTCCTGTAGTTGCAAAATCTCTTCCTGCACCTTAGCACATTGCTTCACTTTCCTTTTGATCAAAATCTTCAGCCAACCCAAAGTACATGGTAGAGAAATGCACTTCCATTCCTCAAATAGGTCAACTTCATCATCTGAGAAATCAGAAGAGGGTAACCGAGCTATTCTAAGACCCCTAGGGGTCAAGTCCAAGCTTAAGTACTTCTCCAGCAAACCAGTATCATAAAATAAGGTTACTTCCTTATTGAAAAGCCGCTCCAAATGCATAAAATCTCCCTCATATGAATCTGGCACCCCCAGGGACCAGAGATCATTCAAAGCTACTGTGGCATCCCTTTCCTTCCAAATTTATGCCAACGAAGTGGAACCGAGATGGAGGTAGACTCAGCCTGGGTTCCAGCCATAACGAGCCAGCTAATGCAACTCAAGCCCAGACAAAACAAAAAACTGTCAAAACACCAAACCAATCAAATGAAACACACAAGAAACTGGATCTCCAGGATGAAAAAAACGAAACTGCTCACAGGAATGGTATCTAAAATCTTTTACTTGTGCTTCCTGGTACCTCGGCTCAAAACCCTTCAAGGGAATGATTTTTATAGCAAATAAAACAGCTTTATATATAAATTGAGAGGCTAATTATCACCTCATTATTCAATTGGAAATGACATTATACAATCTACTAGATACTGCACATTAACCCTTTACAGACACATCTTTGTACAACACCCAATGCACAAAAAATGCAATTGATGAGTTTGCCACCCAAAAATATATAACATTTGTGAAAACATACATAAATTAATGAACTTTCCAACCAATTCATATCTCATCAGTGAACTTTGTGACCTCATTATTAATATATAGGAAATGTTTTAATATAATATAACCAACATTTATATATTAGCAAAACTAATGAATGCTCTTAATACATGCCCCAAAAGACTGAAATATCAAAAATACACAATTCATTTCTAACTAACATCTACATCACCCTGAAATATATAGTCATAACTTAATATTATGCCACCTGAAATGTATTGTATATAAATTGCACTTATTAATAAAAATTGATATTCAACTCCTAATTTAAACCCTTGGGAAATAATGTACCAAATTAATAGTCAGCTTTGTCTCTAATTTTAATAACACAGTTAAAACATCCTCCCCCTGTTTATTGAGAGGTTTGGTCAAAATACTAAAAAATAAACTAACTTTGTGAGTCAAGCAGAAATTAGAACTGATCAATTAAGGACTCGTACATAAGATAGAAGAGGTCACTTAAGGTTAATCTTTTGTGAACTGAGGGGGTGGAGCTAGGAACTAAACCTTCTATTTAAGGGGTAAAATAAAACATTTCAGTGCTTTATTGGAAAGGCTCACCCAGACCTTGCTACACTTTGCTGTGAGGGAAAGGTTGGTTTGCTTTTTATTTGTTGTATTTTGTACTGGTTTATTGCCTTTTTATATTTTGAGTGCTGTGATTTGTTTTCTTTACCTTGTGTTTTGCTTTTTTTCTGCTTTTAACTGCATATTAAAACTTCAAAAGACACCACAGCTCTGTTTCTTATGAGTCGGGCAGAATTTTTTCCCCCACCTCCCAACCCTGTCACTGTTGCTTTCACTGGGTTGTGTGAGTAAGCACAAAATTACGATTTTGTGAAATCACTCCCCTTCATCTATTTAAATTTATTGGCCATTCTACTGTATTCCATAGTACCGGAATACAAAAGTGATCACCCCCTTTCAATCTATCTTGCTGTTTTAAAAATTGTGACTCTCCACTAAATCTTAACTTTTTAGACAGGTAAAACTTAAGTTACCTACTTTCACATCTAACTTATGTAGTGCACACTGCAGTGTTTAGGATACACCATTTTTTTTCATCTTACCTTTAAGCATCCCTGTGGCTAGCACTTGCTCTAATACCTGCTGGAAAGCACTAGGAAGCCTTAAACTGATACAAGCACTCAACTCTCCTTATTAATGAGGAGAAATTAATCATAGGCACTAAACAGCCTATAATTGCAAAGTATCTTGCTAAGGTAAGGGAAAACAGCTTCCTTACTTAAAAAAAAAAAAAGAAAAAAAAGCACCAAACCAGGCATGTCCAAGGGTCAGCTTCCGTTGATTTCACCTGTCCACCTGGTGAATCTGGGCATACTGGGGCAATGTAGCAATTGCCTCATGTACACAGACAACCCTCTCCTCCTACCACCCAACACTACAACCTGTGAGAGATGCACTTACATAGCCAAACTGGAAGCAATGCTCTCTCCACCCAAGATTGTGCTAGACAGTCAAGAGGAGAAGGTTAACACCCGCACTACACCTCAAGCAACACATAGCCCTTCTAAACTCACACCACCATCACCCACACATAGCAACACTAAATCCACATATGCAGAGGCCCTTAACTGTAACCTGACCAAGCAATAAGGACCTCCGAAGCTGAAATGCAAACAAACACCAATCACCAATCACAACCAAACTCACACCACCAACACCCACACATAGCAACACTAAATCCACATATGCAGAGGCCCTTAACTGTAACCTGCCCAAGCAATAAGGACCTCCGAAGCTGAAATGCAAACAAACACCAATCACAACCAAAGTGTCACATAGCTCACAACACCAGTGTGCCACCCAGCAACATCCCCTAAGGCAAGACAACTTACCTAACACTTTAGTCATAGGTGACTCTATAGTCAGGCACACTGATGTCCCACTCACCAGGCTGAAAAAGGAGAAAATTACAGTGAGCTGCCTGTCGGGTGCCAGGATCCGCCACATAACTCATGCACTCAAGTCACTCCACAACAAGTACAAGTATGACTCTCTCATTGCCCATGTTGGAGTGAATGACTTGAGACATACCTCCCTGGACTACATGAAAAGAGACATGGAAGAGCTCTCGGATCATGTGTCCCAGGCAGGTATGACCCTAGCCCTGAGTAGCATCCTGCCTTCACCCAGAATGATACCACAATATAAGGACAAAAATGATTGACTTCAACAATTGGCTAAGCTTCTGGTGTCATTCAAAGGGGATCCAGTATCTGTCTGCCTGGGACGACATGATCAACAGACCATGATGCTTTGCCAGAGATGGTCTGCACCTGTCGCCCCTGGGATTCAGGTTACTGGCTAAGGCTCTTGCCACCCCATAGTGTCTTTTTTAGGCAAAGTTCAGTGGACAAAACTACCACCATAACAGGTACAAGCATGCAAAATCTGAAAGTAATGCTACTCAATGCTAGAAGTCTAAACCTCAAAATGCACTCTCTCTAGGCACTCCTAAAAATGGAGAACATCAATATCTGTGCAGTAACTGAGACCTGAATCAAGGCTCCAGAGAGCACCCCTGCAATACCAGGCTACAACTCTTACCACACTTTTCGGCTACCAAACCAGGATCGAAACACTAAAGGTGGAGGAGTGTCCATATTCACCAAGGATATTCACACCACCAGGTTAGCTGCCCAACACAATGCGTCTGAAATTCTCCAGGTGCAACTAACACTAGGTAAGACTGCAGTCCAAATTGTAGCTTGCTGCAGATCCCCCACCATGCCCCAAGATTCTCACTACACCTTTCTAAACATACTGGAAGATATTAATATACAACCAAACACCCTAATACTGGGTGATTTCAACTACCATGCCATTAACTGGGAAAACTACTCATCCACCAACACCTTTGCCCAACAGTTCTTGGAATTCATAAATTCCAATGCCCTGGATCAACTAATCCATAGTCCCATCAGGGGCTGCAATATCCTAGACCTGGTCATCACCAACATGGGAAATCGATGCTCCACACCTATGGTCACCCCCTCATTGGTTAGGTCAGACCATAAGCTAATCACCCTTAACATCCACATCCCACCCCCACCCCCCAGTAAGGAAACCTCCATAAAAAAACTTCTCCAAGGCCAACTTCATGCTACTCAAGTCAGAAGTTACAAACTTCACAACACCCATGCAGACGGGAACTGAAAGTTCGACTGCTGAGTCCTACACCAAGGCACTGTATGAGCACATCCACTCATGCATGAATCATGCCATCCCAAATAGAACCAAGATGCTGTCTTCCAAAAAAGGAAGCCAATCTGGTGGTCCTCTGCCTTAAACAAAATTTACAACAAAAGGAAAAAACTGTTGCAGAAAAGAGGAAAATCCCGGGATGCAAAAAACTCCCTTACCAGCCTCAGTAAGAAGCTGATATCCCTCATAAAATCCTCCAAAGCTAGTTACGAAAATAAAATTGCCAAAGATTCCAAAGACAACCACAAGGCATTCTATAACTATGTCAAAAATCTAAATGGCAATGCTCAGATCTGCTCTGAGCTACAACAGAATGGCATTAAATATACTGATCCCAAGGATATTGCCAATATCCTGGCAGATCGATTCAGTGCCAACTTCACCCCCTCTCACCCCCTAAATGGCCCATCTCAATACTGGAAGATTGCCAAATTCTGGTAATAATGGCCACACAGGTAAAAAACGCACTCTCCAAAGCTAAGAATACAGCATCCATGGGACCAGATGGCATCCTGGGCTGTGTACTACATGAGCTACAAAATGAACTGGCACCTCACCTAAGTGTCATGTTTAATCATACCCTCACCTCAGGCTTCGTGCCCACTGAGTGAAGCACAACTACAGTTATCCCAATCCACAAGGGGGGATCCACCTTGGATCCCAGGAACTACCGCCCCATCAGTCTGACGAGCCTGATCTGCAAGGCCATGGAACGTATTATCATGGAACTTATAAACGAAGACATTGGCAACCTTAAAACACTGGACCCCACCCAGTTTGGGTTTGTGAAGGGCCGATCTTCATCTTGTCTCCTGAACCTTATTGACTTAATTGAATCAGTCTCCAGAGCCGTGGATGAGGGTACGGCAGTCCACACAGCCTATTTGGACCTCGCCAAGGCCTTTGACACCATCCCCCACTCTGGAATCACAGATAAACTTACTAAGGTGGGCATTAATCCCTACGTCACTCGATGAGTTGCCAACTGACTTACTGACAGAACCCACACTGTAAAAGTAACTGACTCCAAATCCAGCTCCAGACATGTGACAAGTGGAGTACCTCAGGGTTCAGTGCTGGGACCTCTCTTGTTTGGCATCTACTTCTCTGAAGTACAGGCCAACACTAAGGGACTCTGGTTAACAAAGTTTGCAGATGACTACAAACTGGGAGACATTGTTGAATCCCCAAATGATGTGGATACTCTACAAAAGGGCCTTACAGAAACAGATGCTTGGTGCCTGAGCCATGGGCTCAAGCTCAATGCCAAGAAATGTATAGTTATCCCGTTTGGGAAAAAACATGTACCCGTGAATTATCACATAGGTGGCAGTACACTAAACACTGAAAGTGTGATAAGAGACTTAGGGACACAGGTGGACAGTGGTCTCACTTTCAATAACCACATCACCACTACAGTCAGGAAATCCTTCTATGTGGCACACCTCATCACTAAGGGCTTTTCATCCAGGGAAAAAGGAGGCCATTGTCCCACTGTACTCATCCCTCAGTAGACCCATTATAGAATACAACACCGCATTTGGTATGTACCTCTCAAGACATCTGCAACAACTGGAAAGGCCGAAGAAATACCTCACTAAAAGAATCACAGGCTTAAAGCAGATGCCCTATGCTGACCGCCTTAAAAAACTCCAGCTATACTCTGTCGCATATCTTCTACTCCGAGGCGATCTCTGCTTAACATACAAGGCCATGTCAAACCCAGAGCTGTTGGACATGCTACACTTAAAGAAATCCCAATCCCTTAGAGCCACACGCTCCAAGGATCTAAATCTTGTCATCAAAATAAACAAAACCTGCTGGAGGGATAGGTTCCTGACCCAGAGACTCCCCAGACTCTGGAATAGACTGCCCATACATGTCAAGCAGAGCACCTCTTTGGCCCTCTTCAAAAGGAACCTTGATGATTGGATGGGAGAAAGGAAATTCATCCCGGGGATCACATCAGTCACCCTGCCAGACAGGGGTCCAGGGAAGTAAATAGTGTGGGAAGAAATAGCCAGGGAATTGTTATGGCTAGGCTTGTATAGGCCCTAGGGCTTATAGCCTAATACCAACCTATGAACCTAAGCATCTGACCCAGCATGAGCTACCTGAAAATGATGTGCCACATGATTTTCAACCCTGCCATGTCTAATATCACCCAGATGTTCCATTATGCGATTTTTTTTTTTGCCATTCTCTTAGTTTTTCCTATGTACCACTTTGTGGGTTTACACCCACAACATATGATGTAAACTACCCCACAGGACCGGCAATTAAACAAGTCCATGGCCCTAAACTTTTGACCATTAATATTGACTCTATCTAAATTTCGAGCTCTACTCCATACGTTGCAACGTCCACAGGAATAACAACCTATTTGTACACAATTTCCATTACCCTTCTTCATATTTAATAATTCCTTCAAGTTTGAAAATCTGCTGTATGAAAATGTTATTTTTGTGCATTGGGTGTTATACAAAGATTTGTCTGTAAAGGGTTAATGTGCAGTACCTAGTAAATTGTATAATGTCATTTGCAATTGAATAATGAGGTTATAATTAGCCTCTCAGTTTGTATATAAAGCTGTTTTATTTGGTGTAAAAATCATTCCCTTGAAGGCTTTTGAGCCGAGGTACCAGGAAGCACCAGTAAAAGATTTCAGATACCATTCCTGTGAGCAGTTTTGTTTTTTTCACCTTGGAGATCCAGTTTCTTGTTTGCTTTTTTGATTGTAACTTTAAATGACTTAGGAAGTACTTCAAAGCAAGATTACGGCTTTATGTTCAATGATAAACCAGTGATGGCAAGCATGTTTGGCATCCCAAAGATTCATAAGGACATTAGTAACCCCCATTTCATCCTATTGTGGATGCCAAATAGTCAAAAACGTATTATATTGAAAAATTCTTGGATGAGAAATTTAAATCTGGCGTAGTTAATATTCAACAAGTTTGTAAAGACTCCTGGCAATTTTTGAAAGTATTAAATGAAACAGAATTCTCTTGTGATGCTTTATTTGTGACTATTGATGTACACAATCTTTTTTCAGTAATACCTCATGACTTTGGGTTAAATTGGTTAGAAGAGCAATGCAAAAACATGCATGGTATAAGGCAAATGAAGCTTATACTTGGTGTACCCTTATGGAATTAGTATTAAAACACAACTATTTGTATTTTGAAGGACAATTTTTTAGACAGGTGACTGGAGTTGCTATGGGGGCAGCATGTGCCCCCACCTTTGCCACCTATATTATGTCATTCTGGGAAGAACACTATATATTTAATGGACCCTATGTGGGAAACTGGGTGTCCTATAAGAGATTTTTGGATGACATTTTTATGTTGTAGAAAGGGCCTTCTAATATAGTAAATGAATTTTTAGAATACATAAATAATACAGTTGAGTTCTTTAAATTTTCTTCTACATGGGATAGGGAATCCATTGCTTACTTAGATGTATGAGTATCTAAGGATAGGGTGAACAGTAAATATGTCTCCAATGTATATTGAAACCCTACATTTTCGTATTTGTACCTTCACTTTTCAAGTGGACACCCAAAACACCAGAAAAGGCCATAGTTAAATGCCAGTTTGTGTGAGTAGCCCGTATGGTTTCAGAACACACTGATTTTGTGACTGAATGTGGGAAACTAACAGAATTTTTTACTGCAAGAGGTTACCCTTGTGACTTAGTTAGCAGCATTAAACCTGAGGTAGTGCACAAGAGAGAAAAGGGCACTCACTTTCCCATTTTGAATAGCAGTCCAAGTGTGCTATCTCCAGTTGACAGTGCAAGTCAACCGGATAAAATGGAATTGATTCACAAGAAATAGTGAACATTATGCACAATAATTGGTGGATTTTTTTCTAATGACATTGACATAATATAAAAACTTGGAACAAAGCCTAGGATAGTGTTTAGAAAGGACACATCTTTTAAGCAATTATTAGAAAAGGCTAACACCCATAGTTTGACAAACCCACACAAGAAAACTGCCACATATAAGTGTGAGAGTTGTAGCCACTGAAAACACACACTTGCCAAGGAGCATGTGGTCATAGCCAACAGAAAATATGGATGCAACCAATATTTTAATTGCAATTCTTTCGAAGTAGTATATGCAGCCTTATGTGACACGTTCAAGTTTTTACATAGGGAAGACTTCAAGGAGACCAAGAGATCGATTGTACAAACATTTTTCAGATATAAAGAATAAAGAAACTTACCAATGCATTGTACAGGCATATTAGTATTAATCAGGGACATGATTTTTAAGTTTTATGATTTAGATGAAGTTTGATGAACAAGGTAAAACTACTGAAGTTCAGTATACTCTTGAACGAAAGTGCTTAATGTATTGTTTGTGGTGAATAAACATATTTTCAGTGGAATTGTGCTGTGACTTCGTTCATTGCTTCTTGGCGTGCTGTAGTTAAAGGTGGCAATTCAGCTGAACCCACCAACTACAGACTTTTCTGCATACTATATCCCCCTTTCCCAAAATTCCAGAAAAATGTATCCATAACCAACTTCTCAAACACATTATACAAAACAACCTGTTAGCTCCCACCCAACACGGTTTCTGTCCTCACCACAGCACCTCTACTGGATTAATTTCATTTACACAGACTATCGCCAAAGCACAGGACAATAACAAACTAGTCTCATGCCTCTTCCTTGACCTATCTAAAGCCTTCGACACCATTTCCCATACCCAACTTCTTTCAAAACTGTCTTCCCTTAACCTCTCATCTTCTACTATACTATTTTCCTCTCCAAAAGATTCCAATGCATCAAATGGCTTTCTGTCTTCTCCCCCTTCCTCCCAATCTAAGCAGGTGTCCCCAAGGGTCCATCCTTGGGCCTCTCCTTTTTAATATCTTTACAGATACCCTACACACTTCCTGTCCAAACTCCTCACTAATACAATACACAGACGACTCCACTATTATCTTATGCTCTGATAACCTTCTCCACCTTCTTGCTCTAACTCATGATTCCCTCCTTTTGGTCGAAAACTGGCTGACCAGTAATCAGTTACTACTCAATCCTAAAAAAAAAAAAAAACTTCTCCCCAGATCACTACAGCAACACAAAAATACCGTGACAGTATTTTCTCCTAATAATGCACTATTCTCTGCTGAACCTCATACTAAACTTCTGAATGTAATCATAGATGACCAGCTAAAGTTTGACATACATATTCAGCAAGCCATCAAAAAGACCCACCAAAGACTTGGTCTCTTACACAGACATAAAAAATACCTAGCTGAACGTGAAACTACATACAGCAAAATAGCCAGATTCGCTGCCAACCTCCCTTTTCACTCTCTCCACTGCATAGCTTTAAAAAATCTTCAGTGGCCTGAACTCCATAACCAACTCTTTCCCCAACTCCACCTCAAACACACTATCTTAAATCAATCCTCTTGGTGTCCTGCCTCAAGGACATCATCTCTCTCTACTTTCCTAAGCATAACCTTTACAGCACAGACCTTCACCTCTTAGTCATCTACAAACCTAATAAAAATATTGGCAAACTTTTATACAGCCACTCCATTACCCACTGCCTGAAGCAAACTTCCCCTTTCTCTAAGAACAAACAGCAACTTCCTTAACTTCAAAAAACTTCTAAAGGATCTATTTACAAAATCCTGGCCCTGTCCACCTATTTACTAAATCCTGGCCCTGTCCTTGTCCCACTTAAACTAGTCCCCCTTCTCTTCCTCTTCCCCTCTCAGCTCTCACACTTTACCACAGCTACTTATTTAAGGGGATTGTACCAACCTTGAATTTCCCTCTGATGCTAATTGTTAGACTCTAACTTTTTATATTATATTTTGTATACTTAATATGTACCATGGCTGTTTAAATCTTCAATATTACTCTTGTGTTCTGACATGTTCATGTATAATATGTATGTTAATATTGTGTGATGTTTTATTTTGGTATTTGTTTATCTGTGGAATTTTTCTCCTTGGCTGTACACTGAAAAAGGGCTCTCTGCAGCCTAGTCAGACTAATCTGGTTAACAAAGGTCAAATGAATAAAATACATTTGTTCACTCTGTTCAGTTCCTGTAATGTGGGCTGCAAAAACAGCAAGTAAAGCTTATTCTCTGGTGAACTGAACATCTGATAGAGTAGCTCAGCTGTGTAGTCGCACAGCTCGTCTTTGGCTATCTGAAAATGAAGCTTCAGTTCGTCATATTGATCAAGGACCTGCTGAATGCAGGAGGCGATAGACAGACAGCAAGTGTCTGACAACCTCAAAATCTCAAGCGGTTCTTCGCCAACATTAATGCATTTGAATAATTGCTTATATATCAGCTGGCAAATGGTACTGTGGGCAAACCAATTATAGATCTCTGATATCATACATTCAACGTTTCTTTGTATCACCTTCAGTGCATGAGATGAACTTAGTTGAATTGAATGACATGTATACTTTATGTGCACAATATCTGGGCAAACTTTGCAAAACCGTGTTATGACTGAATTATTTCTTCCACATATAGTATCACAGCATTAGTTGCTAAGTCGAAGCATTTGTTAATTCAAGAAACTTGGTAACTGCACTGAATATTCCTTCTGCTGTTCCCAGTTCAACCAATATTATTCCAAGAAATGTTGTGACAATAGAGCCCTGTAAAGGACTGTAGTGTCATACCATCACACAGAGCTATTTTTGTAGGCCAATGTCATTGCTTTCATCAATTGTTAAGGAGTAGGCCATCTCCTTACTGTCTAGCTGGACTTCAACGGAGATTAATTCTTCATGCATTGCTGAGCGGAGAACATTCTTGATGAGTGCAGAACATTTTGTTCAGTGGAAGACCTTGTCTTTATCAGAAATGTCTTCAACAATCTCTCCTGTGTGATCTAGTGTTGCAATACTGGAACATGTTCCACCAACTTCAGCTCGGCTACCTTGACAGAGTTGTCTACAGTTTTCACATGACTGCCAACACCATGTAAAGTCCATGCATTTGAAGATGGTGCGGCATTTTGTTCGTTTAATTGTTCCAGAAAGATTCACTAAACCGGCATGATGGGCACAAGTGTGACATCTGCAATACGGACAGAAAGCAATAGTATCATTACCAGACACACTGTAAATCCAGTTCTTTAATGTAGCATGTTTTTCCCAGATTTTGCTGTATTGCTTCTCATACTGTGACCATTTAATGAAACTGACACACTTTGCTCTTGAAAAGGCAGTCCCACTGCTCTCCTTTGGTTTCCAGTAGTTTTAAACATACGGACGGCAGTTAGTTTTTCCTAACAAAACACTGTGGAAGTTATCAAAACGTGAAGGTGTAGCTTTTTGATGTTTGATTCAGAATGGTTTGCACTTGGGCTTAAATCAAACTTTACAGCCTAATCACAAAAAAACAACCATGAAATTACTTTTTTAATCGCATGTGGTTTATTATTATTTTAATTGTAGTTGATTTGTGGTATTTTGTTCTCATTTGCTCTTGGGGATAAGAAGAAATACTGTGTTCCACACATTACAGATTGCCCTGAGCCATAAATAAATTACTGACTGTAAAAGTGGCACAAAGTTTCTGTCAAGTTTCTTATAGAACTGGCTCTTAGCAGTCTGTAAGATACCTAGTATAGTAACCGGGCATTGAGATGGTCGATATAGGACATGTTTAGACCTTTTATCCTTTCAGTATGGTATCGCTCCTATTCCAGCTGTTCCATGTATCTGGACAGATGCATGCCAAAGGGGGCATTATATTCAGTGATTGGCCTTATGAGAGTGGTGTAAAGGTGGCGGGGGCAATGACATCCTTACATGTAGACACAATCCCTTTGTTTATAAGCTGTACAGTCTAGATGTTCTTACAATATACACATGTTGGTCAAAAGTAAGATCACTGACTGTATAGGTTTCTTAGGGGATCCACATTGAAAGGGTCTGTTGCACAGTTAAGATTTTTTTTAATATATGTCAATAGTAAATAATACTGAAAAAGATTTAATTCATGAAAAGAACGCTTTTTAAGTCATCCTGTGAACTTCTTTGTTGAAATTATTAGCAACCTGCTTGCAGTTGTTCCACAATATGAAAGGCAACCTTCCAGCGAATGCATTACTGAAAGGAGTAAGTGTGTGTACCATTTCAACCACCACTTCATCTATGGAGTTATGTTGCACAAGGGAAGCATAAGTGTGAGACATTTCAGGCCAGATGTGGGAGGCACACAGCAAACGTCTGTGCCAAATGTCGGATAGTTAAAAGTGCTTCTGATGCTGCTCAACCTCTTAGAGCAAGAAATCTGGACAAAACCTCAAATAATTGGGGACCAAAGGCCCAGAAATAAGGACAATTTCTAAATATTGCTCGTACAAACTTAGAAAGATGACAGAATAACAGGTTTTGCTTTAGAATGAATTTTCTGGAGGATATGAAGACGGAAACTCAAATGTCTGCCATTATTTTCTGACTTCAAACCTCAATGATTTTCCAGAAAACCACAGTTTTATGAGAAACAGACGAAAAATATAAGGCAAAAATCTGGACATTCTGCCAAAATCTGTACAATTGAGAGGTAAACCACCATAGTGTAACACTTTTTCCCTAACCCAACTAAAATAATGCAGCAAATATTTACCCATAATACCCGCGCTTTTGTGATAACAGCATGACGGATCTTTAAAGAAAACTATGTATATACTGGCTAATGACTAATTGCTAAAATGTTGCATCTTTTGGCTTTTCCCGGTTAGGGGTCGCCACAGCGGAACTCCAGTCCGCTAATGATTGGCAGTAGATTTTTACGTACCGACTTGCCAGGCCTGACGCACAATCTTCAATGAAGGTACACCCATTCACGCATGTCTCCACACAGAAGATGCTTTAGCTGAGAATCGAACAGGACAACGTCTTACTGTGAGGCGACAACACTACCGCAGCACCACCACCGCAGCTAAATGCAGCAAAAACAGTCAACCTCAGTCAAATGTTACATTCTACAGTCTTTAACAGGCAGTTCTAATGGCTACGGCCCTATCATGCAGACTTAACCTAAGGCAGCTGAGGGCATGCAGTTTTTCAAGCCCGGGCCTGCACTGGGCCTGGTCTGCAGATAAAGACAACAACTGCCAACGACACCCTGTACCTGTTCAGCAAGTACTTTAAAGTGAAACATGAACGTTTACTACTTTACTTTCTAATTGTTCAAGTTCAAATGCAAATGTTAACCTATCTCAATAATCTTATCACCAGAGTTACCACCACCATGAAAGGCAGTCATCAATGAGTCATCATTTCTTCAGAGTTCAATACTTCTGTAACTTAGTTAGACTATGGTACACACCTTAAGTTCGAAGAAAAATCTTATCTCCCCATCACCAGACCAGAGTCACTCACTACCACCATGTCAGGCAGTCAGACATTTTCTTGTTCAGAATCAGAGAGTTCAACAACTTTATGGGAGGTTAGGCAGGAGGAGAAGTTAAGCTTTCTTCCTCTTTTGCTGCTCTTCTCTCTTCTTCTTCTGCTGTTGCTCTGGAGCCGCTGTGCTGCACTGCTGCTGTGAGTGTGCACGTTCATGTCACAAACTAATTCAGCCAAATGGAAAGCCACCACTGCACCACCTGACTGTTGCTGTTCCACCCAGCTCCACCTTCAGGAAGTTCCAGCGAATGCAGCCCAAAGAAATGCAACAGTTACCAGCCCAAAAATTCACAACTGCTCCAAATTTCCTGCAACCTTCTGCCCAAACCAGCCCAACTGGGCGGAAAAACTGCAGACCTGGCAACCCTGAATTTGACTCTTGTTACTGCTGTTGTGGAAGGAGCTGAGTACACATGAGAATGATGTGGAGTACTATTTGGGGGAAGTGATGTGTGGGAGTGACTAGCTTACTGAAAATTTAGTGTTGTGGGGGTGGGTAGAAAGTGAATTGGGCCACAAAAACTTTGGTGTGCGATGAGCATGTGCACTGCTGAGCTGGCTTAACATCTCAGAGAGTGTACTGAGGCTTGTATTGCAGCTGTATCTGCTGTTAGGATATGAAGGATTCAGGCTTGTTAAAAACAGTAAAATTGATGTCCGTCATGTGCTGCCCAGCTCCTGAGCTGCAAGTACAACCAAACTTCTGATTTGTACTTTCTGTGCCTATGCCTGAACAGTCCCTTTAGATAAAATGCAAATCCCATGTGCTCAGTCTGTTTGCACACCACAACACTAGCTGAGGTAACATTGAGAAGTAGTGCTGTTACACAGAAAGCAGGGGGTGTGCGTTAGAACTGAATTAAAAGTATTTTTTTTTAGTGTATGCATCTTTAGGCTTGTACTTTTCATACAACTCCTCAGAGACCTATCCATTTAGTGTTGAGGTAGTCTTTCAGGGAGGTTGTGAATGCATATCTGGAAAAATATGTTGCAGTAGAGATGCATGTCTGTTCTGTTGCTTGCTGTCATGGACAGACATGCAGAGGAGCATTCTTTTTTGGATTGGATGTTAAGAAAAGCCTAAGAGCTGACCTGAGGTCTTGGCCTGATTTGTACCATATATGAGCAGGTGGAGAGACATCCATGGAAGGCTAAAACTGAATTCTAGTACAATTAAGGCTGATTAATGATTGCATTCAAGCTGTTGTAACTTCTGATGTAAGTCACAGTGGTGAGTAGTAGCATAATGAACTGCAGCAAATCAAGCTGCACTTGATATGACCCTTTTCTAGTTTTTGAAGATGGGGAGTTGTAGGTTAGTGAATATATGCAAAGGGTAGAGAAGGGGATTCAGTGTTTCAGTAAATAGTTGAGCAATGGATAGGTAAAAAAGGCCTAAGCCATGTAAAGACAATTGAGTTTCTAATTTGTCTGTGTTTGTGCAGTACGTGACTGTTGAACTTATTATCCTATGTCAGTGCCAGTAATGTGATAGAACTAACTAATTCAGTTATGGGAAAACCAAGACATTAAACATGGAAAGGCTTTGTGTTATGGAGACAGTAGAATCACCACCTCTATTTTTGGGATCTCCAGTGTTTGGTACGTATATCTCTAATCGACACAGGCAGTCTGTAAGTGATTCATTTCCCAGGACCTTGCTTGTAAATGTTTCACCTCCCAAGCCCCTTCTTATACTTATCAAGGGTACCGGCACTTTTCAGAGATTTGGGATGCATGTTGTTGTGTTTTTCGGCTTTTCCCAGTTAGGGGTCACCACAGCGGAACTCCGGTCCGCTAATGATTGGCAGTAGATTTTTACATGCCGAGCTGCCAGCCCTGACGCACAACCTTCAACGAAGGTACGCCCATTCATGCATGTGTCAGACAGAAGACGCTTTAGCTGAGAATCGAATGGGACAATATCTTACTGTGAGGCGACAGCGCTACCGCAACACCACCACCGCATGCTTAAAAAGGCACCATGTGGTCATTAGCCTAGTAAACACCTGTGAACCTATGAAAATGACTCTGCTTTGTAAATAACTACATATAGTCCTGAAGATTTATGGTATTTGAAAGCACTGGGCAATTTAGAGTTGAACTCCAATACCTGATGGAGAGGATGGTAGAACTGTAACCATACAGAATCGATTTCACTTTCTTTTGCTCATCCTGGAACAGAAACAAATAACCTGATGTCTTGTTTGTAGGTATAGCTTTAAGTAATCTGGTAAAATGAGTCTATTGTGTTGCAAAAGGTTTTGGCTTGTATTGTTTGTCAGGGATTTTGTGGTGCAGTGAAAACTGAAAATGTTTGCTTGGAGGTGGCAGCATTGGTTTTAATTGCTGGGACATCTCAGAACACATATCTTAAATGTTCTTGGTAGTATTAGAATCGCCATTTTGAGACTGACAACACTTTCCCCCTCTAAGAGGGCTTTGATCATTCTGAACTGAGTGTTGCAAAAATCCCACAGGTTTTTTTTCACCCCACTGCTGTCTTTTCTGTTTTGTAAGGGCAGTGCATGTCCCTTTGATATTTGTAATACTCACTGCAAGTTGTGTTTTTCTTTCATTTTATCTTGAGGTGCTGTCATGTTTTGCATTCCTTTCTTGTTGTGTAAGCCTCTTGTTCTCTTAAGTTTTTAAAACCCATCACTTTGCATTTTTCAGAAAGAAGCGGACTAAAGCATGTATTCTTAGCTGCAGTGAAACATGCAAGGATTGTCACATGTATGGCACATGACACATTTTTAGGAGTCGCTGTCCAACTTTAGAGCTACAGGTCAGATACCAGTGAGATATGCATTAGCATTGTGTCCTTTGCAGTGCTTGTAAAGTTGCACAAATTCTTACTGATGTGACAGGTTATGTTAAGTACCAGAAATAATTTTGGAAGATTAACCTCACCTCCATTCACACTCCTCTTGATTCTGCTTCTGAGACTGATATTTATCATTTATGAACGTAACTTGTGTTTTGTTCTTTTGGCACACACTAAGTTGTAGTCGTTCCCACTGACTTCCATTGTAGGAAAGAAAAAAATAAAAAAAAAAACTTGCACGCCCTCATGTAATTTTTGGTTGATAAGTTTATGGGTAGAGATTAGGCAATCAGTTTGCAGACTATTAAATGTCTAGTTAATAACCAGACATTTATCAAAAGTGAAAATCAAATCCTGTGCTTTGTAATTGTGAGGTAAACAGTTTAACCATTATGCTAACATTCAACCCCCAAGAGTTTTGATGGGAATAAAATTCTGTACCACTAGAACTACAGCTCACAGCCTTAATCCTCTGCACCACTTACAAGCAAAATCCTGTAGTAATGTAACTGTTAGCAGAGGTTTGAATTATCCACTTCACATCTGTTGTTTAAGCTAGTCCTGCCTCCATATTCTTATACACTCACAACGTTTTGTGATTTATTTTGCTCTTTTAAGATTTCTGTTCAGAGTGTGCACTGGTCACTTGAGGGCTGCCGGGCATTTCCTCACAAATCATATTAGGAAAATGGGTCAAAGAAAACAGAAGTAGCACATATGTGCTTTATGAAGAGCAGAAATTTTTAATATTGTTTATTAAATTTAAGTGCTTAAAAACTGTATAAGGTGCTGGTTTGAATTTCTGCATTGGTTTATACTGCATAGTTTTCATTACAGGAGCTTAAAAATGTCTGCTTTTTCTGCCTCCTTCAGCAGACTGAACTAAGTTACCAAGATGTATTGCCCACTTCCCATCACCATTTTGGTTTTTCGGGGACAGGATGTGTTCTGTCTGACAGCAGCATCATAGTTATAGAAAGCTTACAGGATGCCATATCTGTGAAAACCCATTAGGTACTATTTTACTCGCTATTCTGTGTATGGTTTAGGGGGAGAGGAGCTTTATGGCTGAAAATAGTAAATGAAAGACCGTAACATTTACCCAGTTGTGTAGTGGTTGTAGTAATGATACTAATACTGCAGTGATGCAGTATTAGTATTAGTGGTAGTAGTAATGATACTAATACTGCAGTGATGCAGTATTAGTATTAATGGTAGTAGTAATAATACTAATACTGCAGTGATGCATGTTTACAGCAGCATATACTAAGTTCAAAGGTTCATAGATATATACTAGGCTAATGACCACCAGTACCTTTATATGCTTAACCATGCAGTCTGATCCAATTGTCCCTCTGTATCATGGGCATTTAATTGGAGGGGGTATATTAGTTAGGAAGTTTGTAGTGGTTATATGCGGAGGTATGTTAGTTTGGGCATTGCTGTTTGCCTCTCTCTGTCAGAGACATGGGCACTCAGACCCATGATGAATTTCTGATTTCCCATCCATTGGTCAAATTTATGCTTAAATAAGGTTAGGGATGGAATCTGCTTCAAATGGATGGTGAGCTTTTTCCAGAGCACAGGGATACTCTTGAGACATATCTGTCTCACCAATATGTCTTATTTATGTCACAAGCAAAATTTAAATCCTTAGATATAGTAGTTCTGATGCTGTTCATTTTGCAGATGTGCAAAATGTCCAGCAGAGCTGGAGCTGAGGATGCCTCATATGCTAGGCATAGATTGCTTCTCAGTAACTTGTAGGCGACAGAGTGTACAGATGGGGATTGAAGACCATCCATATAGGACAGTGTGTTTATACCCTGGATTCTCCTGGTAAGGAACCTTTGTGGGTGTTCCAACTGTTGCATGTGTCTGGTCAGATACATTCCAAAGGGGGCATTATACTCAATGATGGATCTAATAACGGATGAATAAAGTGGTACTATGACTTCATTGGACATGGATGCCATACCTGTGCTTAAATGTTTAGCGACACAGAATGATTTTCTTGTTACCTCGGCCACATGTTGGTCAAAGACCAGATTACTGTCTGTTTCCAGAATGCTGAATACTGAGTCAGCTCCTGAGAGTCTCTTGTCAATGAAGTAATTTGCTTGAGTGGCAGTATAAACAAAAGGGACTACAACCATACTAAGAATATACAACTTGCACATTAATGTCATTTTATATTATTTGCATCTCCCTGAAACTGCATATTTCCTACCTCTCTGAACCTCCTAAATGTACCTTTATGAGGTGTTCTGCTACTGTATTTTTACAGTTTTATTTTTTAGTAGTATATTACACTAACTTTATAATGCCTTAACTGATAACCTCATAAAACATCATTTGCAGCATCCTAACAGGAAATCACGTGCAGTGGGCGGTACCGTGGCTCTTTACTTAGGGCATCTGCTCCCACCCCCAACAACTGGGGTTCAGTTCATATCTCCAGCTATGGTCTGTGCTGAGTTTCATGTTCTCCCTCTGTCTCTGTAGATTTTTTCTGGTTACTTTATCCAAATTCAAAAAACAATGTTGAGTGAGTGGTGATGCAAATTGTCTGTGCGCATTATATGTACTCATGTTTTGTGATCTATATTATGACTTAAAAGGAGCCATATCAGTTTATTTGCTTATTATGACAGCAACTTAGTGAAGTGTTTTGTCACACTTTAATAGTCCATTGCAGCATCCAATGAGTTAAGTACTGCAGTGCATTTTGCCCTTGTCTGTTCTTGTATTTTTTGGCCATTTTTAAATAAATATCTTTATAGACATTTTATTGAATGTTTCCCTTGGAATCATCACCCAGGAATATTCCATAGACTTTAATGGACACATTTCTCTGTATTTCATGTTTTTGCTGAGTTGTTATTCAGTTTAAAGATTACCTAATTTTCAATGGCATTAGTTCAGGGAAATTTGCATTTTAAGAGGGTTACTTTCAAATGCAGAGGATACAGAAAATGTTCACCGATCAAACTGAAGTGCTAATTGCACATGTGGTGGTAGCAGGGTAAGTCATCAAGTGTGACAGTACACCTTAAACTGAACAATATAGAGCCGGGCCTCCAGTACTCAGAGCATTTTTGGCCCAGTTTAATTCCATAAATTCTCATTTGGTTATGGTACTGCATGGAATACCTTTACTTCCTATGGGACTCAGTGCTATTTAAACAGATAAGTCTAATACCCAGTATAATGCAGTCAGATTATGTTAGTAAAAGCAGCTGTTATTAATGCTAGTGTAGGTTACCTGTGTTATGATGCAATTATCAACCATGCTGCTGTGAGTACATTGACACAAAGGCTAAGGACTTTGGTAGTGTCACTAAGGCCAAATGTAACACAGTCTGACATTGAGGGTCTTCTTGAGTTAGGGATGTTAATGAAGATATACAGTAGTAGTGCCTTCAGGGTGTGACTTGAGACATTTGTTTATATATTTTTTGTCCAGTGATCCAAACTCAAAAAGTCTTGCTAGAGACTTTATTAGAGTTTGCCTGCTGTTAGAGGATGTGCAAAAATCTTACTTCCAAACTAATTATCTAATGTTCTTGTAAATGTTTCCAAACTTTTGGCTGCTATTTGTAATACTAGGCCATAATGTAGAGAACCTGTTGTGCCATGGAAGGAGTGAGAGCTAATCCCCAGAACACTTCTAAAGATTGGGTAATTGGTGTAAACCTTGTTCCAGCAAGGTTTGATCCAATCGTAATCATTAAGAGCCTGTTTTCATACTTATTAAAGAACAAGTTACTAGTCAGTATTGCCTCCTGTAATCTGTTGCTAAGACATTGTAATGCTTGTGAAATTTCACCAGAAATTGACTTGTTAGGACACAATAATGTTGTTTAACTTGGTTATGTCTTAATCAAATCTCTAAGCAATTAGATATCTTAACTTTCTGTATTCCATTTGTAAAGTATTATGTAATGTCTTAACAAACACTGTGTTGTAAAAAGGCTATGTAATGTCTTAACAAAATACTGTGTTGTAAATATCTAATCCATCTCTTTTGTAGAACTAAATGTGTAAATGTGTTCCTCATTGTTTAATTGCTGAGCTTTTCTCCCCGGGCCTCCACTTGAAAAGGGTACTATTGACCCAAATGGACTATCCTGGTTAACACATGTCAAATAAATAGTAATAAATTAATGTAGCTACCAGGGAAACATTTCTTAGGCATTCAACCCTAAAAAAACTAAACTGCTCCTCTTTACACCTTTGAGCTCCTCATTGATTTTATTTATACTATCAACAAAATGGTGGCACCTATATATCAAGAGTCTACTACCAAACTACTAGGCATTACCATTGACAACAACCACACTAAAAGCATTAACAAAAAATAGGCTCTCTTTTCACCATCAAACCTTTTCTCACTCCAGAATCTAGCACAACTATAGCCTCCCACCTTATCTCACCCCTTCTATGCCACCCCATTTTTACCAAATTATCAAAAAAATCTGTCAAAACTAGAAAACTCCTACCACAACATAGCCAGATTTAGAACCCACCACTGTACTAATTTAAAACAACTAGGCTGGCTGGAATATCACCATCAAATACTTTATCAACCTGACAATACCACAACCTAAAAGTCTGAGATCTGCACACAAACTTCTTATAAACACTGTCAGGTCAAACAGACTCTCTCTTCTCAAACACTGTTGGAAAATATTGAACCTGCTTCCCCTGAACTCTCATCTATTCCCTCAAAGTCTCTCTTTAAAAGAAACTGACTAAGTTCACTTTCTTTTCACCATTTTCCTTTATCCCTCTCTGTACATGTTTATTGTATACTTCTTGTTGTCATGTTCTACAATACTTCTTGTTTATTTATTTATTTTTTCAAAAAGCCTATTATTATGTTATTATATTTCATGTAGTTCTTAATAGTTTTTACTTAGTATCATTAAAATTTTAGGCCTCTACTGAAAATGGACATATATCTCAACAAATGTAAAATAAATAAATAAATAAATAAATAAATAAAATCACTCCTTATTAGAGTGTAATACAGAACAGACAACTCTGTTAATCTTGCTTTTTACTCCAGTTGTTTGACTATGATGATCTGTCTTGTAAAATATTTCTGATTTTTTTTCTAGTATGTTGCCTTTCATTGAGGAAGGTAGATTTAACCAAAAATTACAATGTTCTGTTACCTGCTAAACCATTTAATCCCACTTGGAGTATGCCATATTTTACATAGCAACCTCACAGCTTCAGGGTCAGGGGTAGTCATGCCCTCTAACAATGGTATTGAAGTTGTTCTCCCCTTATCTGCATGGCTTTTTTTTTTAGATACTGTTTTTTCCCACCTCACAAAAACATGCTGATTGATTATAAGTTGCCTTGCTTTTAATGCCTAGTTTGTAGCTTACCTACTAAAGAAATGATAAAATTGATAAATGTTCTGCCAAGTACTAATTTTAGCAGCTTTGTGGAAGAGAGTCAGCAGCTTTTATAATGTTTACAAATATAGATATGGGAAATATTTGTGCTATTCATGTGTTTACAGACTGGGGTTATGAGAGAGATTCGTGCAGTGAGAATAATGTACTCAGATTTAAACTCACTCTGCTGATCTAGTGAAAAAAAAATAGTTAAATGTGTCAGTAGTTTATATTCTGGGAAGCATTTCCCAACTCTAGCTGCTAAATTAATTATGATTTCTTTATTTGGAAATTAAGCTGAATGACAAAAATCATCAAATGCTTAGTTGCACCTCTCTAGTATAGATTTAACTCCAGGATTAGTGGATCTTGATGTACGAGGAGTTCCCTGAAGAACAGTATCTCAATCTTTTTTGTACATGTGAAATATGATGCACGTTAATAATCATCTTTCAGAGTGCAATCACTGAAATTTCCCACTTCTGCCCAGCATTTCATCCATCCATCCTCAACCACTTTTCCCATTTTGCATATAGGGTCGGGGTGTCGCTTCAGCAGAGACAGTCATCTCAAGCCAAGGTTTACACCACCTGCCATGGTAGTTCATTCGTGCCACACTAGCACATACACTCTCTCCACCTATGGCCAATTTAGAGTGTCCAATCCACCTACCACATGCCTTTGGAATGTGGGAGGAAACCAGAGCACCCGGAGAAGATTTACGTGATCGCAGGAATGACATGCAGACTCCACACAGAAGCCACCCCAGCCAAGAATCGAACCGGACATCCTCTTGCTGTGAGGTGACAACACTGACTGCTGCACCACTGCGGCCACATCATGAACATCGCATTTAGCAGGAGCCAGTCTGTTGCACATTGTTTTAAAATTTGATTGGGTCCCTTCCACCCAGCTAGAAGTGCCTTTTTTCTGTTTCTAGTGCTGTCTTCCATCCCGTTGAGTAGTGTTGTACTTGCCACATCACTTCTCATCCTTCTTAACTGTACTGAATCCATATTTATATCTTTTGTTCTGATCAGCTCTTTCTGCAGAACTTAGACTAGTTTCTTAATCCTGTTTTCTGTACCAGACAACTTAAGAGAGAGAGATATTGCAGCTTAAATACCTTTCTTCTTTTTAATTAATTCCATTATATATTCCCTGTCTAAGGGAAGTGGTTAGATTCAAACGAATGGCTGTAATGTAGCAGACAGTTGGTAGAAGTGGGAGATGAAAGCCATTTCATGTCCTCCTCACGCTGATGTCGTTACTGGATGAAACTGTCAAGGTTTTAGTTCCAGATTCGGTGTTAATTGTTAAGCACCTTTCTAAGTTTTATTAAGGTCAGGTATCACATTAAAGCAGCGCTGAACAAGGAAGTTATTTAACTGTTTTTGAAGCACAGTCACAGCACTGCATGCACTACATTGTTTCTGTTTGTTTTGTTAAGCATCATTATCTGATAAGTAATTCAATTAATATCTTCTCTGTTTTGTATTTATTTTATCTACTACAAGTGTAAATATTTTGCTTTCATAAACTACAAGAACAGCATAACTTTAAATTTTGCTTTTTGATCCTGTGATTTTTTTTTTTTTTTACAAACTGTAATCCCAAAGTCTTGTTTGTTAGGCTACCATGTGTAAATTGCAGCACCCTTCCATATAAAGTTTTTGTCAGCTATATTTTTAATTGTTGCTTTAATACTGTTTATATTCATGCAGCTTGCTGTTATATGTAGTGTTTAACCTGTGCTCTAATGACATCTGTCATTGGTTATAAAGCAACAAGATGTTCAGTGCATTCTCTCACATACTGTAGTTAGAGCATCTCAGTATAATGGTAAATAACCCTGCTTTGTAAATCTTATGTTCTTATTATAATATATACCATGAAATGTAAAATGTTACATAATATATTTTCTCAGTATAACTTGCTTGTTTTACTTGCACTTTTGTTTATTGTTCCATGTTTTTTTTTTTTCTCCCTGCAGCTGACACCAGTTCCTTTTCTCATTCACTGAGTCTGCTGGACCCGCCTTAGTCTTACTCAGGGTCAACATGACCCACAACCGAGATCAGTGAGGACATCAAGAGCACTGGTGCAACATCATACAACTGCCAGGCAGCTGTACCCTAACTCCTGTCCCCACAGCAGCCTTGCAAGCTCCTCACCTGCTGCTCTCAGGAGGTGCAGGTGAACTTCCTGGCATGTGCAACCTCCCGACTAAACAGCGTATTGTTTATGCAGTGCATAGTTTGCCAGAATTATAAACTGCTTATTGCAGCAAGCCTAAGCAGCCTTCCTCTTCCCAGGATTTGTGAGCTAACATCAGTTGCTCACTCATATCCTCCCCCTTGGGCCCCTGTAATGCCAGTGCCATTGATTTAACACCGGTTTCCTGGAGTATAGTAAGCTCTCTGTCCCTCCCTGCCACAGGGCCACTGTTTTACCATTCAGTAGTATATCTGTTATTGAAATGTATTTCTGTGTTCAGTATGAATCTGGGTTGTGACTGAAAAAGGATAAATGACCAGTCCTCCCAGCAGCTTAACAAATACAAATGAACAAATACATTTTCTCAACTGTGTTATATTCTCATGAAATACGTGCTTAGAACATTAGTCCAGTTCTCAGCTTTATTTCAGTTGTTGGGGGTTTTCTTTCCTGGCCAGAATTTGTGTTAGTATGCATACATTAATGGGTAAATGATTGAATTAATTAATTAATGTTAATGTGGACTAAAAGAAGCAGCATATTAGACGTGGAGATGATGGGAAAAAAATACATTTTTGTAGTGTAGTTCCATGTACATTATACTGTGATGTTAGATTTAAGAAATCAGGTAATCTAGACAAGGTTGTGCCAAACAATGTGTTGATATCTAGTGTAGAAGTGGCAGTGTAAATTAAACAGTTATATATGAATAAATATGTATAGGATCCCAGATTCTTCTCTGCTAATATTATTTACATATTGCATCAGTTGTTTGTGGGATTATCTATCGTTTTGTTCATGAATTTGTTCTGTTCATTTTTTTTGTGAATCTATTCACTCGGGTTGTGCTTGTAAATGGTCTGGAATGAGCAATGTATTATCCCAGTAAACAGCTAAAATAAATTAAATAAAAATAATCATGACATACCCTTTGTCACATTTTTTCGATAATGCATGTTGGCTATAGTTTTGCCATGGATTGCTAGAACTTGTAGTTGTGAAGTGGTACTTTTACTAGTCATATGCAGAAGTAGTTCAGTGATTCACTGACTAGAACTGACGTTGAGCATCTGTGTTAGATTTTTTGAAGAGCTGGAAAAGGAACACAAGAAGAATGTTGTGATCGAGAGCATCAGTGAGATAGTGGAGATGCATGCTACACACCAGTTCCAAGCTTATGTTGTATATTGTTCCAATGAAGTCTACCAGCAGAGGACCCTTCAAAGGCTATTGTAAGTAATAGATTTTTATGGCTAAAAGTGCGTTTTACCTTGTTTATAGAATATATTTCATATATCTGAATATGTTTTGATCTACAGTCATTTGTAAACAGATATGTAATTCTTGTGATATGTTTTCAATATTTCTGATCAATCAGTGGTCCTTTGTTTCTTCTTCTCAGGATTAGGCCAGAAATGGACTGTTTAGTCAATACCTGTGAATACATCTTGCTGTAGTTGCTAATAAGTTGCTTTGTTTTTCATATTCGTCAAATTGTATGATGCATGTCTGAGCAGCTACCTTGGTGTGCAGGACAGCTCACAAGAAGGCAGTGATATAGTATCAATGGCTAACCACTTGATTGCTAGTGAGCAGCTACCACAGTGCGAAGGACTGGTCACAAGAAAGCAGTGGTGTAGTATTAGTGATTAAGCAGTTGACTGCTGGTGAGTAGGTACCACAGTGTGCAGGATAGCTCACAAGGAGGCTGTGGTATAGTATCCATGATTACACATTTGACTGCTGGTCACACAACTTTGTTAAAGAGAGTGTTACATGAGGAAGATGTAAAGCTACCAGGAGTGTAATATTAGTTGAGTATGGGGGGTGGCAGAAGTTGAGGTGATAAAGAATGGTAAAAAGCAGAGTAATGGAGGGAGGACAACTACTTTGCCCTGATCCCCCCTCGCGGACAGCCACCAAGGGATGCTGTAGTCCACGCTTGGCCCTTGGGTCTTCTTTATGCCTATCTTCCTCTCTCCCTCATTTCCCAATTTCAAAAGAAAGCACGACAGTTGAAGAGCAAAGTGATCCTTATTCCTCCATATTGGCCTTGACAAGTCTGGTTTCTCTTCCTCTGGCCTCATTTGCTAGATCAAGCGTGGATCCTCAGTCCATCCCCAACATTGATCTCCTATCCACAGGGTCTGATTTACCCCAATCTAACAACCCTGAAACTGACAGCTTGGTTTCTCCACTTCCTATGATTGCCAGGCATGAAAACCTATTGTCCCCTGTGCACAATATTCTTATTGCATCTCAGAAGTCATCCACCAGACTAATCTATCTTAACAAATGGAAGAGGTTTTCTTTGTGGGCAGCAAATAAACAAATAGACACCTTGTCAGCCCCGATCACTGTGGTATTTGATTACTTATCACATCTTTTCCACTCCTGGGTGTCAGCCTCTACTATCCGTGCACATTTGGCTACCATCTCAAATTTTCATATTGGTTTTCAAGATTCTTCTTTTATGTCACACAGACTCTGTAAGACTTTCTTAAAAGGGTTTTTTCACCTAAAACCTCCCTTTAGAGAACCGTACAACCTTGGAATTTGGCTTTGGTTCTGCAAGCTCTACCTTTTGAACTTGCGTCTTCTTGTGATGTAAAATATCTGTCTTGGAAAACTTTGTTTCTGATTGCAATCACATCGGCCAGGCGATTGTCAGAACTTCAGGCCTTATGCGTCAAACCTCCCTATCTTATATTCCATAAGGACAGGGTATCACTGAGAACCAATTCTACCTTTTTACCAAAAGTGGTGTCAGAGAAATCTATCAACCAGTCTATTGCCCTTCCAGTGTTCTTTCCTAACCATTCTAACAAGGGAGAGTATTGCCTGCACTCCTTGGATGTTCATAGGCAAATACAGTTTTATCTGGACAGAACAAAATCTACCTGTAAATCAGACCAACTGTTTTTGGCTTTTTCTGGACCTAGATGTTATCCTGTATCAAAAGTTACATTGGCTTCATGGTTGAGAAATTGTATCACTTTTATCTACAACAAAAACAATGTCACCTTGCCTCACAGAGTGAAAGCACCTTCTACAAGGTCTATGGCAACGTCAGCAGCTTTCCATGCTAAGGCTTCCTTCAATGATATTTGCTCAGCTGCAACTTGGGCCAAACCTCATACCTTAATTCTTCATTACAAATTGGACTTGGCCTCCAGAGGTAGAGCTTCCTTTGGCTCCATGGTGCTCAGGAATGTCCTTCTATGAGGGCCACCCAGGAATAGAGGTAGCTGGGGACTATGTCCCATCAGTAAGGAATGAACGAAGATTAACAACATCGGATAAAGAAGTTATGTCTTACTATAATGTTCCATCTCTGTTGTTGATATTCGTTCATTCATTACTTCCCATCCTCCGTCCCCCTTCCGGAGGTTCTTGGTTGATTTCATGTACTCCTTTCTTGTAGGTCTGTTATAACCAGAGGTAACCTCTACTTTTATCTATCAACTTACAAACTCGATCTGAGGTAACAGGGGGCAGAGCATTCTGGGTAGGACCTTGGCTTGAGAGTTTTTGGCTGACGCGAGCTTGATATTGGCCGGCTCGGTTCCGAGGATGTAACCGATAACCCATCAGTAACGAATGAATGAAGATCAACAACACAGATGGAATGTTATGGTAAGACATAACTTCTTTTTATATCAACCAACACAAGTAATATCTAGAATTATACATAACATTTTAAAATATCCCTACTTAGTACTAATCCACATAATATTCTACCTTCTTACAGCTTTTAGCTTAAATAAAGGAGCTATTGTAACATGATCATTAAGCCCTGGCCAGTTGTTAGAGTTAAAGTAAAGTTGCCAAAACAATTCTCACATCTCTAAAACAACTGGCCAAGGACTTCTGTGGGGATTGGGATTAACTTTTGCAAGACTGTAAATTTTAAAAGTATGACCACTATGCCCTTTTATGTGTGGAAACAAGGCATTAATGTCCTTTTCCTTCCAGATTCCATAATTAAGTTCTTAAATCCGATCACACAATCTGCACTCTGTCTTCCAATGTAGAAACACTTAAAAGACTGATATAGTGCCATGTAAACCAAACCTGACCTTTTACAGTTAACTTTACCTTTTACTATAAGAGTTCTCCCTAAAACGATAAAATGCTCCCCATCCAGTATATTTTTGTAGTACTTACATCTACCTTATTTTTCAGGGTACCCAAGTCTTTAAAATTACTTCTGTTACTTTTAAGTATGAATTTAATTTTTTTTCTTTTTGTTTACACTTTTAACCCTGTTTTATCCCTCATTCCAATAGCCTCCATAAGGAGGTTCCAATTCTTGCATAAAATTCATCTTGCAGTATTACTCTCAAACATATAAGCAGTGACAAGGGATTGGGTAAAACAAGTTTTGCGTGTTATGTTTTGGTTCATCATTCTTATATTTTCACCTTCAAAATTATTGACTTGTGATTCCTTCAAATGTAGAAGGGGAACAAAGTATCCTGTATCTCTCTTGTTCCTAACTTCTAAAACAAGTTCTTCAGTTAATGTGAGAGGATAGCATAGCCCCCTTTTCAAAAACATACCCTTAGGAGTTTGCTATTCCATGTGATAGTCCTCATCTGTTATTACCATAGGTGCTGCTCAGACCACTTGGCCCTTAATCACAGATCTTTTTTGGCTAAAGGGATGGGCACTGGCAAAATGCAAAAAAGTATTTGAATAACTGCTTTTCCTATAAATTTTCGATATATAACTGTTGTTGATTTTGTCTTTCCAGAAAAGTACATCCAAGTAGAAGATGATCTCAATAACTATAGTATGTGAAAAAGAAAGAAATTTCTTGCTGATATTAATATGTTCAAGAAATTCATTAATTACCTCTATCTTCCCTTTCCACAGGACGAAAATATCATCCAGGTACTGAAAGTACATCCTAAAGTTCATGATAAAGGGGCTATTAAATAAGTACTTGTGAACCTATTGTAACATTATGATATTAGCAAAAAGAGAGAGCCACAAGGAGATCCCATGGCTACACCTTGCTTTTCCAAGTAAAGTTGCCCCTCATAAAGGATGAAATTTTTGGAAAGCACAAGTTCCAAATGTTTTTCCTATAAATTGACCTTTTCCTGCTCCATCTCTCTTCTCATTAGATATTCCGTAAACCGTAAAACCCCAGTATCATGAAGTATAACTGTAAAAAGATCACAGACATCGATGGTCACGAAGACATCACTATCACTGAAATCAAAAAAGAAAGGTTAGGAAGTATTCTGTGTACAAGTTTAATGACACACCCCATCACAGTAATTTATGCACCATGAGCACAACAAAGTGCCTGTACTTTTCACTGTATAAATGTGGAGGATAGGGAAAATAAGAGAAGCAGAAAATGGGTAATAGCAAAGGTAACCATACAGATGGTAAGTGTCGGGAGTAGAATGACGTACTTTTTTTTTTTTGGTGAGAGAGAAGTATAGCAGGATCAAACAAACATAAAACAGAGACATAGGGATGGTATTAACACACAAGATGGAGACAGAACTGGAGGGGCACAGACATACTGAGGATGGACAGCTGGTGTTGAGGAGAGTTGGACTATAAACAAGATATGGGGAATGGCTCTTATGGGAAGGAACACCTGGACGAGGGATAAGGGCATAGCACTGGTAGCATACAAGGTCAACCAAAACAGTAGCCCACATAGACCTGTCTCTGCTGTGGCTGATGTTATGGGCAGATTGTGCTCCTGATGGCCTCCTGTTCAGGGCTGGATGGCTGCACAACTCTGCATCTGACTATAGGCACACCTCAAATATATCCAACCCTCTCACCACTACACATGATGTTACGTGACTACAAGTTACCCCTCAGAGCCTTCTTTGGAAGAGGAACCTTGCTTTCCTTCCATGACGTGGGCATAGATGCCACCAGTGAGCCCTGCAGTTTGACTGTAGATACCCTTACTGAGAGACAGACCTAGCAACTGCTCTTGACGCAGCACTAGATGCCTCAACAGACCCTGGAAACTGCAGACCTATAATTTTCACTAGTCTTATATGCAAAGCCATGTTAAGAATTTACTTATCTATCATTTGTTGACCGGGAAAGTCCAGCTAGGACAGAGCCTATTTTTAGCGGAGGTCCAGGGAGAAACACTCCAGACACATGTCTTTGGATTGTGGGAGGAAACCCATGTGAACGCAGGGAGAACATGCAAACTCCGCACAGAAGGCACCCCAGCCAAGAATCGAACCTGAGAACCTCTTGCTGTGAGGCGACAATGTTAACATCTGCACCACTGCGCCAGTTATCATGGAAATGATCAGTAATGATATAGTAAACGTCCAGACACTGGACCTAACCCAGTTTGGTTTCATCAAGGGCAGGTTATGCCTATTCAATCTGGTGAACTTCTTTGACAAAGTCACCAAAGCAGTGGATGAGGGCAAAATGGACCACTCCTTTTTGGCATTTACTTCTCTGACCTTGAGCAGCATCTTACCCTCACCTAGAATGATGCCACAGTACAAAGACAAAATGATAGATTTTAACAATTGGCTAAAATTTTGGTGCAATTCAAAGGGGAGCCTGGGATGACATGCTCGACAAGCCACGTTGCTTCGCTAGGGATGGCTTGCACCTGTCACCACTGGGCTTTCGGATATTGGCAAAGGCTCTTGCCACCCCCATAGTGCCTTTTTTAGGCAAGGCTCAAAAGTCAAACCCACCCCCATAGACAGCACAAGGAATAAGAAACTAAGGGTAATGCTGTTAAACGCCAGAAGTCTTAACCTCAAGATGCACGCACTCAAAGCTCTCCTCAGTATGGAGAACATCGATATCTGTGCAGTGACAGAAACCTGGTTCAAGGCTCCAGAGAGCACCCCAGCACTACCAGGCTATACCTCATATCATACTTTTCGGCCCCAAAACCCGGACCGAACCACAAAAGGAGGGGGAGTTTCCATATTTATCAAGGATATCCACACCTCCAGGTTAGTGGCATTGCACGAAGCATCGGAGACCATCCATGTGCAACTAACAGTGGGCAAGACTGCTTTTCAGTTTATAGCATCCTACAGACCACCCTCTCAAAGTCAGGAATCCCACTCTGCTTTCCTGAAAACATTGGAGAACATGAAGATCTCTCTGAACACCATTATATTGGGCGACTTCAACTACCCAAACATTGACTGGGAGCACTACTCAAGCCCCAGCACCTTAGCCCAAAGGTTCCTGGAAATTATAAACTCAAATGCTATGGAACAACTAGTCACCACTCCCACAAAGGGGATAACATACTAGACCTGATCATTACCAACATGGGGACTCTATGCTCCACACCAGAAGTATATCCCTCATTGGTAAGATCAGACCATAAATTAATTTCACTGGATGTCCACATCCCGACCCCACCCCCAGCCCAGAAAACCACAGTGAAAAACTTCTCAAAAGCAAACTTCTCACTTCTCAAAACCGAAGTGGAATCCCTCAAGGCCCCAGGGCCAGTGGAAACTACGGCCCAAACTGCAAAATCCTATATAAATGCATTCTACGGACATCTCCAGGAATGCATGGATCATGCTGTCCCAAACAAAACCAAGGCCCAATCATCCAAAGGCAGGCGTCCAGTCTGGTGGACCCCTGCCATAAATAAACTGTACAACAGAAGGAGGAAGCTACTACATGATAGAGCAAAATCCCTAATAGGGAAGGCATCTCTGATCAGTACTAGCAAAAAATTACGATCCCTCATAAAATCCTCCAAGGCCAGCTTCGAGAGAAAAATTGCACAGGACACCAAAGACGATCATACGGCTTTTTTCAGTTATGTTAGAAACCTGGGATGCAACTCCCAGACTTGTTCTGAGTTGATTCTAAACGACAAAAAATACACTGAACCCACAGACATCGCCAATATCCTGGCAGACAGGTTCAGTGCAAACTTCTCCACCCCTCCCCAAAAAGAGCAAGTATCTATCCCAGCAGAGGGCTGCCTCCCAAACGTCTCTGATGCTCAGGTGAAGGCTGCCCTCTCCAAAGCAAAAAACACTGCTTCCATGTGACCAGATGGCTTCCCAGTCTGCGTCCTACATGAACTCCAAGAGGAACTAATCCCTCAAATAATACAGCTATACAATCTCAGCCTCACTACAGGATATGTGCCCACAGAATGGCATACAGCAACAGTGGTCCCACTCCACAAAGGTGGAGCCTCTACGGACCCTGGAAACTATCGCCCCATAAGCCTGACTAGCTTAGTCTGCAAGGCTATGGAGACCCAGAGACTCCCCAGACTCTGGAATAGATTGCCCATACATGTCAAGCAGAGTGCCTCTTTGGACCTCTTCAAGAGGAATCTTGACGATTGGATGGGGGAAAGGAAATTCACCCCAGGGATCACGTCAGTCACCCTGCTAGACAGGGGTCCAGTAAATAATGTGGGAAGAAATAGCTAGGGAATTGTTATGGCTAGGCTTGTATAGGCCCTAGGGCTGATAGCCTAGTACCAACCTATGAACCTATGAGAGGATCATCATGGAGCTCATAAACAAAGACATTGGGGACCTACAGACACTAGATCCTACCCAGTTCGGCTTTGTCAAGGGCAGATCCTGCCTTTTGAACCTGGTTGACTTCTTCGAAACAGTCACCAAAGCCGTAGATGAAGGGAAGGTAGTCCACACAGCCTATCTGGACCTTGCAAAGGCATTTGACACAATACCCCACTCGGGCATCATAGATAAGCTATCCAGCTTAAATATAAACCCCTATGTCACAAGATGGGTCACAAACTGGCTCAGAGACAGAACCCACAGAGTGAGAGTTGCTGGAGCCATGTCAGACTCGAAACTGGTCACAAGTGGCGTCCCACAGGGTTCTGTCCTGGGACCACTCTTGTTCAGTATATACTTTTCCGAGGTACAGGCAAACATGGGAGGACTATGACTCACCAAGTTCGCAGACTACTGCAAACTGGGCGCCATAATCAACTCTCCAGCTGACACAAACATCCTTCGAAAAGGTCTCACAGAGACAGATAACTGGTGCCAGCACCATAGTTTAAAGCTAAATGCCAAAAAATGTATAGTCATACCCTTTGTCAAAAACTAATGTGCCCACAAATTACCACATAGGCGGAAACCCATTAAGTACAGAGAAAGTTATTGGGGACCTGGGGACCCAAGTTGATAGCAATCTCTCCTTTGAAAACCACATTGCCAAAGTGGTTAGAAAGACCTTCTACATAGCCCACCTCATCACGAAGGGTTTCACATCTAGATCAAGAGAGGTAATCGTGCCCCTTTATTCATCCCTCATCAGGCCCATCGTAGAATACAATGCCCCTTTTGGGATGTACCTTACCTGACACCTACAGCAATTAGAAAGACCCCAAAATTATCTCACCAAGAGGATCAAGGGTCTCAAACAGATGCCATATGCTGCTCGGTTAAAAAAACTCCAGTTCTACTCAGTTGCATACCGCCTACTTCGAGGCGATCTATGCCTGACATACAAAGCTATGTCAAATCCAAAATTAATGGACATGCTCCACCTCAGTAAATCTAAATCCCTTAGAGCCACACGCTCGAGGGACTTGAACCTCAGCACAGAAATAAATAGAACTTGCTGGAAGGACAGGTTCATAACCCAGAGGCTCCTCGGCTCTGGAATAGAATTCCAGTTCATGTGAGGCAGAGCACCTCACTAAATCTCTTCAAGAAGAATCTCGATAGGTGGATGGGGGATCGTAGGTTTGTCCCAGGGATTACTCCCGTGTCACTATTAGACAGAGGCACAGTAAGCTAAACCTTAAAAAGGGCACAGTATACTCAAATCAAGAGGTGGCGTAAGCCATACAGAATCGGGCTAGGCTTATAATTGCCCCAGGGCAGATAGCCTAGTATGAACCTATGAAATGGTTCACACTGTCCACCATTACCTGGCCAAGGCATTTGACACAGTACCTCACTCAGGCATTGTTGACAAACTCAAGAGGTTAGGTACAAACCCATATGTTACCTGGTGGATAGCCAACTGGACTCAGCAGGACCCAGGAAGTTTGAATTGCAGAGTTTCACCACCACAAAGAGGCCAGTCATAAATGGAATCCCTCTGGGATTGGTCCTTGGACCACTCCTTTTTGGCATTTACTTCTCTGAGGTCAAGGCCAATGTCAGTGGTCTCTGGATGACTAAATTTGCAGATGATTGCAAATTAGGAGCTGTCATTGACTCCCACACTGATACAAATGTTCTCCAGGAAAGGCTGACACAGACATAAAACTGGTGTCAGAGCCATGGACTAAAACTAAATGCCAAGAAATGCATAATAGTATCCTTTGAGAAGTCATCCACCTGTTTTAACTGTCATATTGACAACACACCCCTTAGAACTGACCCAGTAGTCAGGGACTTAGACACACACACAGACAGTAATCTAGCCTTTGACCGTCATGTGTCTGCAGTCGTGAGGAACTCATTCTGTGTTGCACCACTTATAAACAAAGGTATGGCATCCACATCCAAGGAAGTCATTGTTCCTCTGTATTTGAGACCTGTCATTGAGTACAGTTGTCCCTTTCGTGTGTACCTAACCAGGCATATCCAACTGTTGGAACATCTTTAGAGGTTCCTCACTGAAAGAATACAGGGCGCAAGTAAAACGTTCTGTACAAACCATCTCAAAGCCCTGTCTCTGTATTGTCTTCTACAGGCTAAGGGGAGATCTATGCCTGGCATACAGGGCATTGGCAGACCCAACTCTGATGGACCTCCTGCGTATCTGCAAGCAAACAGCACCAGAATTATTCATTCTAAAGACATAAACTTTACCTGTGATATAAATAGGACCTGCTGGAGTGATAGCTATGTGTACCAGAGATTGCCCTGTCTCTGGAACTGGCTCCACATTCATGTAAAGGAGAGTTCCTCCCTAACCCAATTGAAGTGCAACTTGGACAATTCAGAATCAGCTTTATTCTCATTCAGCCCGTACACATGTGCATGGATGGATGAAATTTCATTCCTCCAAGCTCTAGAAACATAAAACAAGAAACACAAAAAACACGACACACATTAACAACAGTAACAAGCAAACCGAAGGGACAGAAGCATTTAACTGCTGCAACTCTTCCTCCAGCACAAGCAACAAACAAAAAACAGTCTGGACTTTTCAAAACCACCAAAGGTACAGAAGTGTCATCTGCCGCATCTCCCATTCTAGCACCAGAAGCATCCTAGCACCAGAAGCATCCAAGCCCCAGTCCGAACCCACCCACACTACAAACAGCACATCCACTGTCCAGGCCTAAACAGCCACAACAAGTCAAACGATCTTTCCTTCCTCAGTCTTCACCATCCACACAGTTACCGTCACTATCACGAGCTCCAAAAACCATCAGCAGTGTCCCAAAATCCATGCCGGTTCACTCCAATTCACAGGGAACAGTCCAATCAACAAATCTTGCCAGTAGACAAGGTTTCATCCTCTGCTTCTACATCCAGCCTCAACTCTCCATTGAAGGTCAAATTTCCATGCATTCCATTTCAAGGAGCAAAACAAACTTACATTTGAGCACTCCACACATCATGAATATCATGGACACCATGGCTGCAGATACCAGTGCACTCGACCAAACAAAAACAGACCAGCCAATCAACAGAACCAAAAGAAAACAAAAGGAAAGTAAAAGTGCAAAACTGGAGCCAGAGAGGCCACTGCCATACGAGGTGCCACCATCTTAGACAATTGGTTGGGGAACAGGAAATTCATCCCTGGCTTGGTACCTATTCTGAGGAAGTTACTTTATGAAAGCGCTCAATCCTGTTGTGTGGACAATAAACTTGTGTCTTTTTGGGATATTCCTTTAGTGTGTCCTTGGATTTACTTCTGGCTGTGGATTGACTCATTGAATTTGTCTGTGTTTTTTGGTTTGGTTATTGGTACCTATATCTTTAATGGACACAGACAACCTGTAAATGGTTTATCTCCCAGGTCCCCGCTTGTAAATGTTTCATCTCCCAAGCCCCTGCTTACACTTATCAAGGGTACCAGAACTTGTCAGAGTTTTGGGATGTATGGCTAAGCTTAAGAAGGCCCTTGTAGTTGTTAGCCTATTGCTGCTGCTTCTCATCTGTTACTACCACATATGGACCTGTAGAAGAGTGAGAAAAAAGAAACCCCAAGAGAAAATGCACAAAACATTCGCACACATGTATATTACAAATAGAAGTGCAGATGTTCTTCATCTCACATTGCTGCAGTCCTTACATATGGGTAGTCCGCTGTCCTCGATCGGCCCGAATACCAAAGTATTAGGCTGGCGTCGGTCAAACGCAGAACTGACATCAGGGCGTCAGGGTACAAAAGCGCATGACCGGCGCCATATCCTCAATCTTTTTGCCGCATGGTCCGATGCAGAAGCAGCGTTGCAAGTGCCGTTCGGCGTTCTGAAATTTTTCTCGGAGTTTCAGACGAATCCAAGTTGGCTAAGTACCCGTTGAATATTTTGTTTTTTTCTTGCCTCAGTGTATTACCGGATGTCAGAAAAAGTGAATAATTGTATTTCTTGTGGGAAACAGATACTGCATAGGGATTATCATTCTTTGTGCATTCCTTGTTTGGGGCCTGAGCACGGCGTGTTGAGTGTCGCTTTGTGCTAGGTTTAGTTTAATGCGCTATTGCGAAAGGTTAGATTGTGCTAGGCTGGTCTTGTAAGCGGTGCAATTATAATATGCCGTCGGATACTCCGGCGCCCGCTTCCAAGAAGCAAAGACAAAGCGGTTAAACCCAGGCAAGATGAGTCGTCCGTTCCGGACGCCGGTTCTTTAGAGGCTTCAGTGGAACCGGTGGTTCCGACGGAGGCTTCTCTGGAGTCTCGGGGAGACTTTGATTTTGCAGGATGTGGCTTCTCAAGAGGCAGGTCAGGCTGAGGGGGCTTCTCAGGTTTCTGTTCTCCCCTCCCTTCCCAGGGTGGTTAGGCCCTCTCCTTCTGTTTCCAAGGCTTCTTCCAGAGGCAGGCCAGGTTTAGCTTCTGCTGGTGTCAGTCCTACTTCAGCAGGGTCTGTGCCTAAGAAGCACATGCTTAAAATGGCAGAAGATTTGATTACTCTGATTAGAGGTTCTATGCCCCCTCCTGATAAGAGGCCTAGGGTGGAGCCAGAGTTGGAAAGTTTTGAACAGGCTTCGGATGATTCAGAGTCTTCGGCTGAAGACTTGCAGGAGTTCACTCCTTATTCTGATTCTGATGCAGAAGATTCTACCCCTTCTGCTTCTCCTCCAGAGGATTTTTCTTTTTCAGAGACACTTCATTCTATGAGGGAACATTTTAAGTGGGAAGGTCAGGACTTCTCTGATTCAAGGAAAAGGCTTAGGGAATTTTTGTTTTTACCTCAACATAGGCCCTTAGCTATACCCCCTGTTCTGGATGTTGTGCAAGATGTATTTTCAGAGGCTTCACTTAATCCTGATTCTCTGCCTCCTGCGCCTGTTAAACCGGATAGATATTACAGGGTGCCTGAGGCTCATAAATATCTCTATAAGAGTCCTAGGGCAGACCCAGAAACTATTAGCCAGGGGCCTAAGGGTGTCAGGGCCTCTGTTGTAAAGAATCCGGTCTCTCTAGATAAAGAGGCCAGAGCTTTGGATAGATGGGGAAAGAAGGTCTATACATCTTCTACCTTAGCAATGAGGGCTTTGAATTGCCAGTTTCATATGTTGAAATATCAGAATTTTCTTCTTTCACAATTGAAATCTAAGGTGGATGCTCTGGCAGAAGGCATTGAGTGTAAAGAATTACAAGATTTGGTGCATGTCTCTGAACAGGTGGGTAAGCATTCTTTACAGTGTGGTTTTGATGCTTTGCAGGCCTCTTCTAGGGTGGCTGCCACTGGTTCAGTTCTTCGCAGGCACGCCTGGCTTAAGGATCAGAATTTATCTGACCATGTTAAGACAAGGATTTTGGATGCTCCTTTGCAGTCTGAAGTGTTGTTTGGTCCACCTGTGGAGTCAGTCTTAAAGAAAATGGAAGACAAGGCTAAGTCTATGCAGACTGTTAAAGATTTTTTGCAGGTTCAGCCTCCGAAGTTTAGTAGAAATTGGCCTGCTAAGGGGTGGACGTATCCTTCTTCTGATTCTCAGTCTAGGGGTAGATCTAGACGTGGTAGGGGCAGAGCTCAGAGTTCCTTTAGACCTAGAACATGGAGTTCACCTGCACAATCTTCGAGTGAGGGCAGGGGCCAGTCCTTTCGTAAACAGGCCCAATGACCTACTTTTCAGCTGCCAGATCCTTCTTGCCTGGCAGCACCTTTGGGAGGAAGGTTGGCCTCTTCAAGGAAAATTGGCTTTAATTACCCAGGACAAATGGGTATTGGATATCATACACCAAGGTTACAAGTTTTATTTCCATACCTTGCCTCCTTTCAAAGGCATGCCAGACGTTCCTCCTCAGCAAAGACTAGAGGCTCACAAACAGATTTCTCTACTACTTCAAATAGGAGCTATACAACCGGTCCCTCTGTCAGAAGTGGGCCTAGGATTTTACTCTCGCCTGTTTCTAGTACCAAAGAAAGCGAACACGTGGAGACCAATTTTGGATTTATCTATCCTCAACACATATCTGGACATTCCCAAGTTCAAAATGTTGACGTTACAACAGCTTTTACCTCTGCTGGGCAAAGATCACTTGATGGTGACTCTGGATCTCAAGGAGGCTTACCTTCATGTTCCTATCAGGCCCAGTTGCAGGAAGTATCTGTGTTTTCGGGCTGGGACTTTTCATTATCAGTTCTCTGCATTGCCCTTTGGTTTATCTATCATGCCCAGAGTGTTCACAAAGGTTCTGGCTCCAGTGATAGCTTTCTTCAGGCTAAGAGGAATACAAATCTATCCTTATTTGGACGATTGCCTGATTCTGGCTCAAGGAAAGGACGAACTTCTTCATCATTTACAGTATGTGATGGCAGTGTTAAGATGCCTAGAGTATTCTGTGAAGGCTAAATAAAGTCCAGTCTAGTACCCTCTCAGGACATGTGCTTTCTGGGTGTGAGACTGAATACAGCATCCCAGATGGCCTTTTGACCCCGGACAAACAAAGAATCTTTCTCTTTATTTCCATCAATTGTCTCGTCAGTCCAGGCTAACTGCAAGGACAGTCCTTCAAGCCTTAGGGTTCATGGCATCTTGTATTCTGGTACTTCCCAATGCCAAACTGCATATGAGGAAGCTTCAATGGTATCTCAAAATGTATGGACCTTGCCAAGATATGGACACTGTCATTCAGATAATACCTTGCATTCAAAAGGAACTTTTGTGGTGGGCTCAGGAATGTCACCTAAACAAGGACTCTCTGTGACCCGACCAGAGGCGAGTCAGATTCTAACCCACAGATGCCTCAGACAAAGCTTGGGAGCTCATCTAAATGGAAAATGGGTACAAGACACGTGGCCTGCCAGACTTCAACATTTACATATCAACTTGAAGGGAGATGTTAGCAGTCCAATTTGCATTGATAGCTTTCAAGGATTTACTTCTTCCAGGGCAGGTGTTGATTCAAACAGACAACACAACTGGGGCATCCCATGATTTTGTACATTGCTTCCAATTGGGCACCTGCTCCTTCTTGGTCTTGAACAGCAATTTTTTTTCCTTTTGTTGTAGAGTTTATTTATTGCAGATGTTTACCAGACAGGTTTACTCTTCCTTGCAGAGGATGATTTAGTCCTGTCGGGGTATTCCTGATTACATGCATCTGTATAAATGCTCGTATAGTGCTTTGGTGTAGGTTTGGATATTGGTGCCAGTTTCTAGAGCGGGGGAGGGGGCTGTGAAGCTGTTTATACCATCCCTAAGGAGGCTGTAATCAGCTTTGGAGAAGTTTTTATGTCTGATCCTAGCTAGAGGGGGGTTGGAGAAGACGGTGTCTTCGAAAGTGACCACTTTTTGGTCTGATCTTACCAGGGAGGATGATACTATAGGGATGCTGCAGTGGTTACTCATGTTGGTTAATACCAAGTCCACGATATTATCACTCCTTGTGGGGGTATCGACTAGCTGTTCCAAGGCATTGCATTGACAAAATCAAGGCATCTCTGGGCATGTGTGGTCTGGCATGAGTAGTTTTTCCGTTCTATGTTTGGGAAGTTAGTCACCCAGGATCTCAGGGTAAAGGTTTGAGTAAGGCTGGGGTGTTCTCCACAGCTTTGAACCAGGATTCTGTGTCCGCACAGATGTTAGCATATTCCAGGGTTAGGAATGCTTGCAATGAGTGCAGTTTCATGTTTAGACTCCTAACATTTAGCAGCATGACCTTTAATTTGTGTTTTGTTGAAATTTGGTAGTTTTAACCTCATCACTTTTCCTAAAAAAGACACTACAGGGGAGGAAGAGCCTTTGCCAGAAGTCTGAAACCCAGCTGAGACAGATGCAGGCCATCTCTGGCAAAGCATCATGGTCTGTTGGTCATATCTTCTCAGGCTGTCAGGTACTGGATACCCCTAGAATTACACCAGAAACTAAGCCAATTGTTAGTCAATTATTTTCTGTTTGTATTGAGACATCATTCTGGGTGATGGCAGAATGCTGCTTAAAGCTAGGGACATACCTGCCTGGGACACATAATCAGTGAGCTCAATCATGTCTCTCTTCATATAGCCCAGAGAGGTACATCTCAAGTCATTCATGGACTATGACAGAGACATAACAGTACTTGTTGTTGAGAGACTTGAGTGCATGTGTGATATGGTGGATTCTGGCATCTGACAGACAACTAACTGTGACTTTCCCCTTATCCAGCCTGGTGAGAGGCACATCTGTGTGTGTCACAGTGGAGTCTACTATGATTAATATGTTGGGTTTATGGTGAAGCCTTAGTAGTTTGAGGCACAGTTTTGTGGTGTATGCATGGTATGTGGTGTGGCGGGCTGTGGAGATCGCTTGTGTTTTTGCCTCGGAGGTCTCCTTTGTTTTGATATGTTTATGTGGAGGACCTCCGCATATCTAGGTATCTGTTGTGTAGGTGTGGGTGGTGTTTGAGGTGTAGTGATTTTGTTGAGAACCTCTTTGGTGCCAGATATACTGGCTTGAGGGGGAAAGAGCTTGGGACTATAGGTTCCTAATGTAATTTTTTCACTCACAAATTGTGTTCCTAGGTGGTAGTAGTAGATGGTTGTCCCCTGTACATGAGGCAATTGCTGCACTGTCTCAGAGTGCCCATATTAACCAGACTGGCAGGAGAAACTGTAGGAAATTGTCCATCCATATTTAGTAGAATCTGTGGGAGAAAGGCCAGGGAGAACTAAGGGGTGGGCCTAAACCCCAAGTGCTTAAACCAAAACTAAGAGCTTAGAATAAAACTTAAGAATAACATTTAACAATTTCGTCAGATTTTAAACAAGCAGCAATAAATACAACAGAAAAGATGCAGTTGAACACTTTAGAGAACAGGCAGCAAGTAGCAGGAAAAAGCAAAGCAAGACGAAGTAACAGTAGTAGGAAGAAACACAAATTAGAAAAATATAAGCTGTTTTTTTACATAAAGTAAAAAGAGAGCAGGAACATAAGATAATTCAAGGTTAAGGGACTAAGGGGTTTGGCCTTCCCAAATGATCTCTGTGTTAGGTAGAATGAGCTAAAGAGATGGGACTGGGAGGAGTGTCCCAGATCAAATTTACAGTAGTAGCGGGCAACTGCAAGAGCCACCAAATTTAAGAACACAACAGCAATAGTGTGGGAGAAAAAAGTTTCAGCACAGATCAGAAAACAATGCCAGCAAATGTATAAATAATTCAGTCGAGCAAAAATAGACAGTACAGAACTTCGAACAAAGTGCCACAAAAGTACACTGATCAGCTGTATTTTTCCAGATTGTTTGAGAAGCACTCTCCATCAGAAGACAAGGATTCTAGCAATGATATCATATATATATATATATATATATATATATATATATATATATATATATATATATAGATATAGATATAGATATATAGATATATATAGATATATCTAAGCTTTTTTTCTTTTTGCCACGTGAAGTCAGGAGAGGGCCAACATATCACCCCCCCCCCCGTGAAAAGGACACTGGGTTTGAAGGCACTCAGTTTGGGTAGTGTTTTTAATTAAGATGATAGTGATTGATCATTACGTGGTTTCACAGTGGCTGTCACAGTGGCTGTCTTGTTAGCTGAATGTACATCACATGGTTTCCCGCTGTGTATTAAATGAGCTGATTTGCATTTGGCTATTAGTGACTGCCGTGCTTCTAGTCAGTGTTCTGTTTCCTTGTACACTGGATCCCATTGTTTTATAACTTTTGTAGTAAATTCTTCTTGCTTGCCAAATGACTGCAGTTTGATAATTTATTTTTTTTTTTACTTCACTTTTGTTCTTTATTAATTTTATTTTGCACATAGGGTTGGGAGCCTTTTTACATGTGGATAAATATACCACATTAATAGAAGTATTTGAAAGACAAATACGATGGCACAGTTTAAAACAAATGCATCTTTACATAAAACAATTTGCTTTTAAAAAGCTTCTTAACTTTGTGCTATTGAAACTCGCTTTGCGTTATTTTGCACTGTTCATTCATCTGCTGTTTTTCCGACTTCATAAGCATCATCACAGTAGTATTGTTTTCCCTGAAAGACAGATTCTCACTTTCATGTATCCATTTGCTTTTTTGTTTTTCCTCAGCTGGAATTTCATTACAACAAATAAATATTTTTCCCAAGATGCATGCTAAGTCTTATTTGGTGATGTTTATCCATGTTTCCTTGCTTATAGCACGTGGGAGGAAGCATTGTACTGTACAGGAACTTGCAGCATTTAAAATGAAATGCAAGCTGTCCATGATCTCACAGCTTCATGAGAGTGGGAGCTGTGAACCTAAGCAGTGATTGCCAGGAGTCCTAGCTCATTGCACTCCCTTCTGTTTTGACAAGCACAGTGGTATTTAGCTCTGTACTGTAGAGCATGAACTACAAAAGTAGCAGAATGCCAGGAAGTTTGTTTTTCACTTCATAAGGAGGTTGTTGTAGCAGGTGACTTTATTAGGATGATTATTTATCAGGTATGTAAATTACACTGCAGACATTCTGTTGAGCATATCAATGCAATGCAGATATTTGTAACACTGTTCAGTGATGCGAATCACTGGTTAAAAACAAAACAAATCTGTTGGCTCCATTGCAGTCTTTCATGTTGTTTTTGATGAGTTCTTTTATGTTTGCACTAAAAATTAGCAGTTTTGGGAGTTATGTGCCTGAAACCAGTCCACTGAGATCAGTCTACTACCCCAGTAACCAGATGCATGTGTAAATAAGTAAATAATGTTTATGCTGTTATTTGGACATTGCTTTTTCTTTTAGGTTGGCCGTTTATTCACACATGAAAATAATATATCAGGTTCTTGTGTTGTCTTGACCATGGACATCAGGCCGAGGAGAAAGTTTATACTGTTAACCAGTGCATACTGCATGAGAAAGCAGGCCCAGTCATGTGTGCATATATTTGGGCACTAATGCCAGCATATACTATACCATTTATCATCCTGTTCAAACCCCCAAGATGAATAAGAGCACAGCAGAGAACTACATCATGCAGTATTGCACATATGTCACAGACAGTACATAATTAGACCCAGGATTTACATATGTATAAACACATATGTAAGAGTATAGATATACACGCACACAAAAAGCAGCTGTTTGGATGTATTTGGATGTTCAAAAGTATCTAGCCTTCTTAGAGGCTGCTGATACTGTGCTGGTTTTGGATGATAGGATACCATCTAGGGATTTTGTTGCCCTTCTGGCAAACTTCAAAACTAATGTGAAGAATTCTGGTGATGCATGGAAGCAAATGATTAGGAAGGACTGCTTGCCTGATTTGAACCCAAGTGGAGAATTGTTTTTTGGACTTGTGTGCTTGTCATGGATTGCCCGTAGTGAACAGCATGTTTGGAGAAAGAATGCTGGTACATGTACTTATTTGCAAAATGCCTCATCCCAAAGATGAATGTTTGACCTTGCACTCATGTTATCAGACTTGAAATATTAGTTTTATTGGTCCTTTTTTGTATTTGTTCCTTGTCACTGTGCATCAGCTGGTCTAAATAGCCTGTCTTCATTCACCAGGTTTGCTGTGTACTCTTCCTCCTTTGGACTTGCTCTGACCTATACTCGGGGCCAGTGAGGAGATGGACACTTCTGCTGCAGCATCATGTTGCTGGCTGAGCAGTTTGTGTTATGTTCCATGGTCCTTTCACACACATTTACCTGCATATGCATGGGGAGGTAGCATACAGTGGGGACATGCTGAAGTGTGCTCACCTAAGGTGACAGCCAGTGTCTCCATCTATTTCTCTTTTAGTGCAAGTCCCCCTCTTGTGCATCCCCAGCCTCTTGCAGGGGTTTACTGTGATGTCTCCTTAGTGCAAGCCGCCTTCTCAGGATGAGCACACCCATCATTTTCTCCTACCTCCACAGTCCTGGACATACATTAAGGACATACTGAAGTATTGTCCCACCTGAGGTTACACAGCCCAGCCACTGTCCCCATCTATTTTCATTTTAGGACAATGCCTCCTTTGTATGGCCTCAGCCTCTTCCAGGGATTCGCTGTGAGAGCACCTAGGTGCAAGCCCTCCCCTCAGGATGGTCACACCCATTCTTTCCTCCTAGATCCACAGATACCCAGGACATACACTAAGGAAGTGCTGAAGTATTGTCTCACCTGAGATGACATAGCCAATATCCCCATCTGTTTCCCTTGTAGGACAATGCCACCTTGTGCGACACCAGCCTCTGCTAGGGAGTGGCTATGAGGTCACCCAGGTGCAAGCCCTCCCCTGAGGATGGAAATACCTATCCTTTCCTAATAGCTCTACAGGCACACAAACTGCTAATTGAACCTGGGTCATCAGGATTAGAGTCAGTGCTTTATTCCTGTAACCTTGACACTGGAATTTTCCTGAAAGGCAAATTGCTGAACTTCAGGTAATCACTGTTTGGTGGTGAGTTGGTTTATGTGCCTAGGCAATGTTCCTGTGCAGGGTGTGCCCAATTCCCACCTCTGAAAGAGCTTTTTGATAAAACTGAAGAGGTCGGGGATATGAATTCTATTCCTTTTCAAGAGTCCAGTAGTTGAGACAGTGACAAGGAGCTGTGGCCAAAAGGTGTTTGGCAGTTGCCATGGTTGTAACTGTAACTTTGTGCTAGATACTCATAGTCAGGGAAGTTGTCATTTTAAAATAGAGGGTTTTCATGCAGTGCTAGCAGCAGAGTTCCTTTGTTCATAGGTTCATGGATGATACTAGGCTAATGACTCCAGGAGGCCTTTTTAAGTCGAGCCATAATTTTCAAAGTGAGAATCAAACCCTGCACCCTGTTTTAGGTAAACACCTTAAACAGCCTTGCAGTGGCTGGGGTCGCACAACCCCCAAACTCAAAAGGGTCTGATAGGGACTGGCAAGCCAGGCCAGCACAAGTCATTGCAGTTGTCAAAATGAAGGCCTAGTTATCAGTGGATGTTCACAAAAAGAAACAAACCGCACAGGAATCACATGTAACAATTGCCACGGAACAGCTCCAAAAAAAACAAACAAAATAAAGATTTATTCCACATAGACAGCACAATTTAAAAAACACTGTTCGCTAAGCACTTTCATTCTGCTATTGCAAAACTTCCTCAGACAAAAGACATTTAAAATACCTCCATTTAAATGCAAGAAACAAGTTACATGACCCAAAAAATGTACATTATTAAAGAAGTATAACCCCTTAAAACCAGCCTAAAAAAATCTTTAAGTGAGAAACATATGATCTGATGTTGTTAATCTTCGTTCATTCCTTACTGATGGGTTATCGGTTCTGTCTTCGGAACCGAGCCGGCCAATATCAAGCTCACGTCAGCCAAAAACTCTCGAGCCAAGCTCCTACCCACAATGCTCTGCTCCCTGTTACTTCAGATCTCTTTTGCCATGTTGCTGAACAGCCGTGTCAAGCCACTCTCTCAGTTGTGTCTAATTTTTTGATAGTTTATATATTATTACTCTAAATTTTTCTCAAAAGTTTATTCTAATATTTTCCTACCCTATCGCTCACTTTAGACTCTCCCTTTAGTCTTTTCCATTTATTACCCTCTTTTCTTACCTTGTGGCAATTCTCCATTACCATCATTGGTAATCCTTCCTTTTCTCTTTCTAGTCTTTTCTTGGGTAGCCGTTATTCTCTCTCTTGCTACTGTGCTTCTTCTCCACACCAGTTATGTCGGATAAGAAAAGTTCCGTTAGTTTCAAGCAGTGCAAGGATTGCGGCTGTAAGTTACCGCTTTCCAATGGCCAGGACTTAATGCGTCTACTGTCTTAATGTCTCCCACTTGACTGTAGATCCTCTGTGTGGGATTGGTAAAAACTTCTCTACCAGGACTCTCAACGAGAGGAAGAGTAAGTTAATTTTGAAAGGTCTCCTCAAGTCTCCTTTTTCTGAGGCTATTTCTGGGTCAGAGGGCTCACCCCCTCCTGTTAAACCCCGCAAAAGGTGTTCTTCCTCTTCTTCATCGAAGTCACTCCCTTCTTCTCCCTCTGGGGAATCGTAGGAATTCGACTCACAAGAAGGTGAATTGATTACTACTCTGGTGGTGCCACCTGTGACCCTGTCGGCTCCAGGCTCGGCACCACCCTATATGATTCTGACTACAGCCATGTCTCCTTTATCGATACTGGCACAGGAGTTCCCGGTGCTGACAACTGAAGTTCCAACGCAACCTCTAACGGCACCGTCAGTACAGGTTCAGTCCCCATTGGCACCGTTGATACAGTCACCTTCAGCTCCAGGTATGACTCTTCTGTACTCCACAATGCAGACTTTTTCAGCACCAACATGTACTTCGGTGCAGTCCTTCTCAGCACCGTCCTTCTTGCTGATGCAGACACTTTCCACTATGGCACCATACCCTTCGGGGCAGACCTTTGCCTTTACGGTGCAGACACTTGCAACTATTATGGCACTAACATCTTCGGCGCAGATGTTTTCCACATCGTTTTCTTCAGTGCAGACTTCATCAGCTCTGAGCTCTGCACCTATTGAATTAGCAAAGACCAAATAGTCCCCTTCATGAGATCCTTTTGCTAGCAGTGAGTATAGTCCTTTCCTAGAAAGGCCAGAATCGCCATCAGCTGTCTCCATGAGGTCAACCAAGAGTCTTTCTGAACAGGATGTGTTGTGGCTTGTTGACCAGTTGCTTGTGGCTAGAGGTCTCTCTCAACCGTCGAAGTCCACGTTCCCTCATTCAGGTGAGCGTACTCCTCCTTCGACTTTCACTCAAGTCTCGAAGCCTATCACTCTGACAGCAGCTTTCCTCCCTCCAACTCCAATAGTGGATCTCACTTTGGAACCAGAGCCATTCTTGTGGCCTTCAGTGCACTGGGCATCGGGCTCTTAGGCCAGTGGCTGTGCCATTGGGAAGGGCATTCCTGGCTCCATGTCGATTTTTTTCTATGGCACTATCCAGGGATGCTCTTGAGACTCCTGGTCTGGGGGCGGGCTCATCGGGGAGAAGTGTGACCCCGGTTCCGAGGTTGTTGTGCTCTGTTGCGGGCTCCCTTCCCTCCTTGGGCAGGCCAGCCTTCCAGGCCATGGAGAGGGTGCTTGCCTCCACTGGCAAAGCTCATTTGTCTGAGCCCTCTCCCCCCCTCTGTGCCACAACTGCCACAAGCTTCAACTCCTGGACACTGGGCACAAGAGCCTTCAGGTCTCTCCTCCTCAGGAGACCCCCACTTTGCAGTCTTCCCCAGAATCTCCCACTGAGGAAGCACCCCTCAAAGCATTTTGTAAGAGGAAGCACAAGGACTCCACTAAGGAATCATTGGCTGAAGATATGGATTTTGATCATGGGGAAGGGTCCCCACGGTCACCCTCTGATAAGGTGTCCTTTGCTGACATCCTCGAGATCCTTAGACAGAGGGGTGACTGGAAGCCCTCTAATCCTTCCTCTGAGGAATCTGTATTCCTGCCAGCTTTTTGTGCCCGGCCCCCTACCTCTTGAGTCACCCCACCTGCCACTGAGCTCATTGTACAGCACTCATGGAAGGCTCCTGATACCATGGAAGCGATACCTAAGAGGCCAGATAAAATATTATCGCCCCCAGCTGAGCACCTCTACTGGTCACAAGGTCTTGTAGTAGATGCTATGGTGGTGGCAGCTGCTACTAAGAAGGATTTGGCAGAGGAGAGCCAAACTGTCCATCCACCCAACAAGGAGTCCCGGGTGATTGACAGATTAGGGAAGCATGTGTTTGCTTCATCGACCTTCCCGGTAAGGTCTTTGAATTATTTGGCACATTTACCAGGCTTCAGTGAGATCTTATCAACCAGCTCTCTGAAACCTTGGCAGGAGCTGTTTCTGACAAAGTCCGTGATAATGTGGCTTCTCAGCCACCCTAGAGTCCATTTCCAACTCTTCATGCGTCTTATTTCTCACTCAATGGAAGGAGCGGCTAGAGCAGCAGGCGCAGGTATAGTCACCAGACGACATGCTTGGATGGGCCTTTGTGACTTTGTGGACTCCTTTAAGGCTTCCTTCTGGAATGCCCCCATAGAGGCCGCTTCTTTGTTTGGCCCTAAAGTCAAGGATAAGCTGGCACCGTATGAACAAAATGGCAAGACCTTGTCTGCTATTGGTGTCAGACAGTCCACTTCTCAGCGATTGTACTCCAGAAATCAGAGGAGCGGAAAGATCTGGCACAAGAAATCACAGTGTTTTTTCCAGGATGTACATGCCGAGTTCTCCCCTAGAGGCAGAGGTGGAAACTCCAATGGAAGACTCCCCTTTCAGGGCAGAGTAGATCCGTGAAACCGGGGTTCCAGAGATTCTTTCTCTGGCCAACCCTATCAGCGCTCCTGAAGTGTTGCCTGACTACTCACCTCTGGAAGTGGTCAGGAGTCATTTCTCCTTGTACCTCGCTGCCTGGCAAAAGATAAACGACTCTTGGGTACAATGGATTATATCCAGAGGCCATCATATCCCCTTCCATCTTTACCCAGTCTCATCAAAAGTATTACCCGACATTCCACCCAGTCAAAGGGAAACAGCAGCACATGAAATCCAAAAGCTGCTACAAAAAAAAGTCATCCAGACAGTCTCCCCAGACTAGATAGGATCCAGATTTTACTCAAGGTTCTTTTTAGCGCTAAAAAAGACAGGGGACTGGAGACCGATTCTGGATCTCAGTACGCTAAACAAATTTGTAAAAACAGAGAAATTCCAGATGGTCACAGTTCGGTCTATCCTTCCTCTTCTGGAGGAAGACGATTGGATGTGCTCTGTAGATCTTCAAGATGCGTATTACCACATAAAAATGGACAAACACTCAAGAAGATACTTCCACTTCCTTATAGGAGCCAGCCACTACCAGTTTCAAGCCCTGCCCTTCGGTCTCTGTACAGCCCTCAGAGTGTTCACAAAATGCATGGCAATGGTTATCGCTCACTTGCGACTTCAAGAATTCCAGGCGTTTCCATATCTAGATGACTGGCTCTTCACCACTCCCACCAAGCGTCTACTGGAAGAAGCCCTGCAGTATACTCTCTTAACAGCTCGAAGCCTGGGAATCACTAGAAACTTGGAGAAATCCAAAACAACCCCAACTCAGTCTCTGGAATTAATAGGGGTACTGTTGAACACAAGCAATTGTACAGCATCCCTTCCAGAACACAGACTTCAGAGAATAAGACAACAATTTCAACTACTGCTGTGTCACTACAAATCCCCAGCTCGATCTGTACTTCAGCTATTGGGGTCAATAGCAGCTTCGATTACCATTGTTCCTCTAGTCAGATTTCACACGAGACTCCTTCAATGGCTACTTCTCACTCAATGGTACCTTCTACAACATCCTTTGTCTTTTCAAATAAGTGCAACTCAGAGATGCAAGCAAGATTTATTCTGGTGGATGTCTCGAAATCCCCAACAATGGTCTCGCCCTTTCAACCCCCATTAACCGATAGCCACGGTGACCACGGATGCCTCCCTGATGGGGTGGGGGTGGGGGCTATGTCAGGGAAACTCAGTCCAAGGCACCTAGTCGGAGACAGAGGCCCCTTTGCATATCAATGTCCTGGAACTGAGGGCGGTGCTTCTAACGTTGCAAGCATTTCACTCCATACTTCCATCAGGGACTATTGCGATCCAATTAGACAACATGTAAGTGGTCTGGTACATCAACAAACAAGGGGCCATCAGATCTTACCTGTTATGCTGAGAGGCTTTGAGAATATGGCAATGGGTGACAGCTTACAACTGCTTTCTGACTGCAATGCACATTTCCAGGAGCTCTAACTTGATAGCGGACAAATTGAACAGGTGCATTCTGCAGCCTCACAAGTGGTCCCCTCAATCCTGTGATAGTGGCAAAAATCTTCATTCGCTAGGGTCAGCCTTGCTAAAACCTATTTGCCTCCCCAGCCAATTACAAGTGCAGCAACTACTTTGCCCTGATACCCCCTCGGGGACAGCCACCAAGGGATGCTGTAGTCCACTCTTGGCCCTTGGGTCTTCTTTATGCCTCTCTTTCTCTCCCCCTCGTTTCCCAATTTCTAAAGAAAGCACGACAGTTGAAGAGCAAAATGATCCTTATTCCTCCATATTGGCCATGACAAGTCTGGTTTCCCTTCCTCTGGCCTCATTTGCTAGATCAAGCGTGGATCCTCAGTCCATCCCCAACATTGATCTCCTATCCGCAGGGTCTGATTCACCCCAATCTAACAACCCTGAAACTGACAGCTTTGTTTCTCCACTTCCTATGATTGCCAGGCATAAAAACCTATCGTCCCCTGTGCACAATATTCTTATTGCATCTCAGAAATCATCCACCAGACTAATCTATCTTAACAAATGGAAGAGGTTTTCTCTATGGGCAGCAAATAAACAAATAGACGCCTTGTCAGCCCTGATCACCGTGGTATTGGATTACTTATCACATCTTTTCCACTCCTGGGTGTCAGCCTCTACTATCCGTGCACATTTAGCTACCATCTCACATTTTCATATTGGTTTTCAAGATTCTTCGCTTATGTCACACAGACTCTGTAAGACTTTCTTAAAAGGGTTTATTCACCTAAAACCTCCCTTTAGAGAACCGTACAACCTTGGAATTTGGCTTTGGGTTCAGCAAGCTCTAACAGCTCTGCCTTTTGAACCTGCGTCTTCTTGTGATGTAAAATATCTGTCTTGGAAAACTGTGTTTCTGATTGCAATCACAACGGCCAGGCGATTGTCAGAACTTCAGGCCTTATGCATCAAACCTCCCTATTTTATATTCCATAAGGACAGGGTATCACTGAGAACCAATTCTACCTTTTTACCAAAAGTGGTGTCAGAGCAATCTATCAACCAGTCTATTGCCCTTCCAGTGTTCTTTCCTAACCTTTCTAACAAGGGAGAGTATTGCCTGCACTCCTTGGATGTTCATAGGCAAATACAATTTTATCTGGACAGAACAAAATCTTACCTGTAAATCAGACCAACTGTTTTTGGCTTTTTCTGGACCTAGATGTGGTTATCCTGTATCAAAAGTTACATTGGCTTCATGGTTGAGAAATTGTATCACTTTTATCTACAACAAAAACAATCTCACCTTGCCTCATAGAGTCAAAGCACATTCTACAAGATCTATGGCAACTTCAGCAGCTTTCCATGCTAAGGCTTCCCTCAATGATATTTGCTGAGCTGCAACTTGGGCCAAACCTCATACCTTTATTCTTCATTACAAATTGGACTTGGTCTCCAGAGGTAGAGCTTCCTTTGGTTCCATGGTGCTCAGTAATGTCCTTCTATGAGGGCCACCCAGGAATACAGGTAGCTGGGGACTCTGTCCCATCAGTAAGGAATGAACGAAGATTAACAACATCGGATAAAGAAGTTATGTCTTACTATAATGTTCCATCTCTGTTGTTGATATTCGTTCGTTCATTACTTCCCATCCTTCATCCCCCTTCCGGAGGTTCTTGGTTGTTCTCATGTACTCCTTTCTTGTAGGTCTGTTATGACCAGAGGTAGCCTCTACTTTTGTCTATCAACTTGCAAACTCGATCTGAGGTAACAGGGAGCAGAGCATTCTGGGTAGGACCTTGGCTTGAGAGTTTTCGGCTGACTCGAGCTTGATATTGGCCGGCTCGGTTCCGAGGATGGAACCGATAACCCATCAGTAATGAATGAATGAAGATCATCAATACAGATGGAATGTTATGGTAAGACATAACTTCTTTTTATATCAACCAACACAAGTAATATCTAGAATTATACATAACATTTTAAAATATCCCTAGTTAGTACTAATCCACATAATATTCTTCCTTCTTACAGCTTTTAGCTTAAATAAAGGAGCTATTGTAACATGATCATTAAGCCCTGGCCAGTTGTTAAAGTAAAGTTGCCAAAACAATTCTTGCATCTTTAAAACAACTGGCCAATGTGGGGATTGGGATTAACTTTTGCTTGACTGTACATTTTAAAATTATGACCACTATGCCCTTTTATGTGTGGAAACAAGGCATTAATGTCCTTTTCCTTCCGGATTCCATAATTAAGTTCTTAAATCCGATCACACAATCTGCACTCTGTCTTCCAATGTAGAAACACTTAAAAGACTGACATAGCGCCATGTAAACCAAACCTAAGCTTTTACAGTTAACTTTACCTTTTACTATAAGAGTTCTCCCTAAAATGATAAAATGCTCCCCATCCAGTATATTTTTGTAGTACTTACATCTACCTTATTTTTCAGGGTACCCAAGTCTTTAAAATTACTGCTGTTACTTTTAAGTATATATTTTATTTTTTTTCTTTTTGTTTACACTTTTAACCCTGTTCTATCCCTCATTCCAATATCTTCCATAAGGAGGTTCCAATTCTTGCATAAAATCCATCTTGCAGTGTTACTCTCAAACATATAAGCAGTGACAAGGGCTTGGGTAAAACAGGTTGTGTGTGTTATGTTTTGGTTCATCATTATTATATTATCACCTTCAAAATTATTGACTTGTGATTCCTTCAAATGTAGAAGGGGAACAAAGTATCCTGTATTTCTCTTATTCCTAACTTCTAAAACAAGTTCTTCAGTTAATGTGAGAGGATAGCCCCCTTTTCAAAAACATACCCTTAGGAGTTTGGTATTCCATGTGATAGTCCTCATCTGTTATTACCATAGGTGCTGCTCAGACCAATTGGCCCTTAATCACAGCTCTTTTTTGGCTAAAGGGATGGGCACTGGCAAAATGCAAAAAAGTATTTGAATAAATGCTTTTCCTATAAATTTTCGATATATAACTGTTGTTGATTTTGTCTTTCCAGAAAAGTACATCCAAGTAGAAGATGATCTCAATACCTATAGTATGTGAAAAAGAAAGAAATGTATTGCTGGTATTAATATGTTCAAGAAATTCATTAATTACCTCTATCTCCCCCTTCCACAGGACGAAAATATCATCCAGGTACTGAAAGTACATCCTAAAGTTTGTGACAAAGGGGCTATTAAATAAGTACTTGTGTCCCTATTGTAACATTATGATATTAGCAAAAAGAGAGAGCCACAAGGAGATCCCATGGCTACACCTTGCTTTTTCCAAATAAAGTTGCCCCTCATAAAGGATAAAATTGTTGGAAAGCACAAGTTCCAAATGTTTTTCCTATAAATTGACCTTTTCTTGCTCCATCTCTCTTCTCATTAGATATTCCGTAAACTGTAAAATCCCAGTATCATGAAGTATAACTGTAAAAAGATCACAGACATCGATGATCACAAAGACATCACTATCACTGAAATCAAAAAAGAAAGGTTAGAAAGTTCATAGGTTCATAGGTTCATACTAGGCTATCTGCCCTAGGGCATTTATAAGCCTAGCCAGAGTGTGTATGGCTTTCTCCACCCATTTTAAATTAATTTTGCTATGCCCTTTTTCGAGGTTAGTATACTGTGCCTCTGTCTAACAGTGACACAGAAGTGATACCCGGAGTAAATCTATGATCTCCCATCCACTCATCAAGATTCCTCTTGAAGAGTGTCAATGAGGGACTCTGCCTAACCTAGACTGGGGTTTTATTCCAGAGTGAAGGGAGCCGCTGGGTTATGAATCTGTCCCTCCAGCATGTCCTATTTATTTCAGTGCTGAGGTTCAAGTCTCTCAAGTGCTTAGCTGGATGGGATTTGGATTTTCTGAGGTGCAGCATGTCCATTAATTCCGGGTTGGACATGGCGTTATACATCAGGCACAGATCGCCTCTGAGCAGGCGGTATGCCACTGAGTAGAGCTGGAGTTTCTTTAACCGGGCAGCATATGGCATCTGTTTGAGCCCTTTGATCCTCTTGGTGAGGTACTTTTGGGGTCTTTCCAGTTGCTGCAGGTGTCTGGTAAGGTACATCCCAAAAGGGGCATTGTACTCAATTATGGGCCTGATGAGGGATGAGTAAAGAGGCACGGTGACCTCCCCTGATCTAGATATGAATCCCTTCATGATTAGGTGGGCTATATAAAATGTTTTTCTAACCACTTTGGCCACGTGGTTGTCGAATGAGAGATTGCTATCAACTTGGGTCCCCAGGTCCCTAATTACTTCTTCCGTACTTAATGGATTGCCACCTATGCGGTAATTTGCGGGCACTTTGTTTTTGCCGAAGGGGATGACTATACACTTTTTGGCGTTTAGCTTGAGGCCATGACTCTGGCACCAGTTGTCTGTTTCTATGAGGTCCTTTTGTAGGATGCTTGTGTCGGCTGGAGAGTCGATTATGGCGCCCAGTTTGCAGTCATCTGCGAACTTGGTCAGCCACAGTCCTTATTCTGTGTACAAGTTTAATGACGCACCCCATCACAGTAATTTATGCACCATGAGCACAACAAAGTGCCTGTACTTTTCACTGTATAAATGTGGAGGATAGGGAAAATAAGAGAAGCAGAAAATGGATAATAGCAAAGGTAACCATACAGATGGTAAGTGTTGGGAGTAGAATGACGTACTTTTTTTTTTTGGTGAGAGGGAAGTATAGCAGGATCAAGCAAACATAAAACAGAGACATAGGGATGGTATTAACACACAAGATGGAAACAGAAGTGGAGGGGCGGCACAGACATACTGAGGATGGACAGCTGGTGTTGAGGGTTGGACTGTAAACAAGATATGGCTCTTATGGGAAGGAACACCTGGGCGAGGGATAAGGGCATAGCACTGGTAGCATACAAGGTCAACCAAAACAGTAGCCCACATAGACCTGTCTCCGCTGTGGCTGATGTTATGGGCAGATTGTGCTCCTGATGGCCTCCTGTTCAGGGCTGGATGGATGCATAACTCCGCATCTGTCTATAGGCACACCTCAAGTATATCCAACCTTCTCTCCACTACACTTGATGTTACGTGACTACAAGTTACCCCTCAGAGCCTTCTTTAGAGAAGAGGAGCCTTGCTTTCCTTCCATGACGTGGGCACAGATGCCACCAGTGAGCCCTGCAGTTTGGCTGTACATACCCTTACTGAGAGACGGACCTAGCAACTGCTCTTGATGCAGCACTAGATGCCTCAAGAGACCCTGGAAACTACAGACCTATAATTTTCACTAGTCTTATATGCAAAGCCATGTTAAGAATTTACTTATCTATCATTTGTTGACCAGGAAAGTCCAACTAGGACAGAGCCTATTTTTAGTGGAGGCCCGGAGAGAAACACTCCAGACACATGTCTTTGGATTGTGGGAGAAAACCCATGTGAATGCAGGGAGAACATGCAAACTCCGCACAGAAGGCACCCCAGCCGAGAATCGAACCTGAGAACCGCTTGCTGTGAGGCGACAATGTTAACCGCTGCACCACTGAGCCAGTTATCATGGAAATGATCAGTAATGATATAGTAAACGTCCAGACACTGGACCCAACCCAGTTTGGTTTCATCAAGGCCAGGTTATGCCTATTCAATCTGGTGAACTTCTTTGACAAAGTCACCATAGCAGTGGATGAGGGCAAAATGGTTCACACTGTCCACCATTACCTGGCCAAGGCATTTGACACAGTACCTCACTCAGGCATTGTTGACAAACTCAAGAGGTTAGGTACAAACCCATATGTTACCTGGTGGATAGCCAACTGGACTCAACAGGACCCAGGAAGTTAGAATTGCGGAGTTTCACCACCACAAAGAGGCCAGTCACAAATGGAATCCCTCTGGGATTGGTCCTTGGACCACTCCTTTTTGGCATTTACTTCTCTGAGGTCAAGGCCAGTGTCAGTGGTCTCTGGATGACTAAATTTGCAGATGATTGCAAATTAGGAGCTGTCATTGACTCCCACACTGATACAAATGTTCTCCAGGAGAGGCTGACACAGACAAACAACTGATGTTAGAGCCATGGACTAAAACTAAATGCCAAGAAATGAATACTAGTATCCTTTGAGAAGTCATCCACCTCTTTTAACTGTCATATTGACAACACACCCCTTACAACTGACCCAGTAGTCTGGGACTTAGGGACACACACAGACAGTAATCTAGCCTTTGACCGTCATGTGTCTGCAGTCATGAGGAAATCATTCTATGTTGCACCACTTATGAACAAAGGTATGGCATCCAGATCCAAGGAAGTCATTGTTCCTCTGTATTTGAGACCTGTCATTGAGTCCAGTTCTCCCTTTCGTGAGTACCTAACCAGGCATATCCAACTGTTGGAACATCTATAGAGGTTCCTCACTGAAAGAATACAGGGCGCAAGTAAAACTTTCTGTACAAACCATCTCAAAGCCCTATCTCTGTATTGTCTTCTACAGGCTAAGGGGAGATCTATGCCTGGCATACAGGGCATTGGCAGACCCAACTCTGATGGACCTTCTGCATATCTGCAAGCAAACAGCACCAGAATTATTCATTCTAAAGACATAAACTTTGCCTGTGATACAAACAAAAACAGACCAGCCAATCAACAGAACCAAAAGAAAACAAAAGGAAAGTAAAAGTGCAAATCTGTAGCCAGAGAGGCCACTGCCATACGAGGTGCCACTATCTTAGACAATTGGTTGGGGAACAGGAAATTCATCCCTGGCTTGGTCCCTATTCTGAGGAAGTTACTTTATGAAAGCGCTCAATCCTGTTGTGTGGACAATAAACTTGTGTCTTTTTGGGATATTCCTCTATTGTGTCCTTGGATTTACTTTCACTGACTGGCTGTGGATTGTCTCATTGAATTTGTCTGTGTTTTTTGGTTTGGTTATTGGTACCTATATCTCTAATGGACACAGACAACCTGTAAATGGTTCATCTCCCAGGTCCCTGCTTGTAAATGTTTCATCTCCCAAGCCCCTGCTTACACTTATCAAGGGTACCAGAACTTGTCAAAGTTTTGGGATGTATGGCTAAGCTTAAGAAGGCCCTTGCAGTTGTTAGCCTGTTGCTGCTGCTTCTCATCTGTTATTACCACATATGGACCTGTAGAAGAGTGAGAAAAAAGAAGCCCCAAGAGAAAATGCACAAAACATTAGCACACATGTATATTACAAATAGAAGTGCGGTTACGGATGGTAGTAATGCTTATAGTGAGGCATTCTCCTCTCCTAAAGCAGGCTTGCTTGTTTTGTTCACACTCCTCAGCTGCTGTAAAAGAAGATAGAAAGATCTTAGTGTACTGTTAAAGCTGTGAAAATAATTAGAAAGTAACAAATACAAAAAAAATAAGGAGCTGGTGTAGTCTCCATATCCTCTGCCTGTTTCTGAAAAAGCAGGTTAGGTTGTCATCAATGCAGGTAACTACACTTGTGCCTGCACTGCTAATCAGAATGTGTGATGCCAGTGCTGTTTTTCACTATCCTGGCAAGATGGTACCAAGCATCTGTCTGCTTTGATTGGTCATCATAATGACCAAGCAGGCACTCTTGAAAGTCTCTGTGGAGAAGAGGTAAGAATGTCCTGGTCCTGGTCACTGTCATACTAGGCAAGAGCTTTGCTGTACCCAAAGCCTAAGGAGGCCATGTCCAGTCAACAGGTCTACTGAAGGAGCAAAATGGAAGCCCCATGCATGTGATATCATGTTACAACATCACATGGCCCATCACATAGGACAGCAGTGGTGCATTAATGGAAGTATTTATAGCACAGAGTCAAGGTGCAACCTTAATGGGCTTATTATATGAGTAGCACATGTCCCATTTGCACTAGAGTAAGCAGGGACATGCAGGTTAAAGCTGTTTTGGTGTGATAGCACAATGAGTTATGGCAGCAGTTCCAATACAGCTATGCTGTCTTCCCTCATTAGCGTATTGCTGTGCCACAAGGCCTGTTTTAGCATGATGTGAATCATAATTGCCTTATTGCGGGAAACAGCATTATGAAATTCAAATCAGGAGTCAAGATTTTATTGAAGACCTTGTACTTTGATGTAGGCATATTGACGGAAGACCATATGCTTGGTAATATAGGTCTGCCCTGTACTTAACACCAATGGTGGATGATGGCAGCAGGGTCAGAGAACACCCAGCAGATGTATGTGAGTTAGCACATCAGTAAAACTTGAAAGTTGCATGTCCAGCTGTGTGTTGGGGGTAATGTGTTAGGAAACACAGCACCTCCCGTGTAGCAGTATGTACCCCCTGCTTCCCCCCAACTTATATACATTAACTCCACAGTTAGTGTCAGTGATAACAGAAAGCTGATTCAGTGATGTTAACCCACTGAACCAAGGTTCACACAACTGTCCATTGTCAGGTTCCCTCCCGCTGTGAGAGAAGCATACTGTGGTGTACAGACACCAAGTGCACGACAGAGGATATGGTGATACCTGTGCATTGGTGGAGTCATAAATATGTATATAGGGAGGAAGTTACAGGATGTTCACAACAATGCAGGCTGATATTATGGCCAGTGATAACATGCTTGTTGCTGATGTCATTGTATGTTAGAAGTGTAATGGTGACTGCACAACAGTATGCAGCCCTGTTGACATCAAGTAATAGGAGGAGAGCATTATGCATAGATGTAAGTAAGCCAAGAACACTGAGTGACTTGTAATCTATGGTGTGCATGCTTGTCCTGGCCCAAAAGAGAGACAACATCTGTAAAAGTTCACAATTACCTTGGTGACTGTACACCAACAACTAGTGTCAGAACAATGGCCTTAAGCTCAATGCCAAAAAATGTGTCATCATCCCCCTTGAGAAAAACCCAGTTCCCTTGAATTACCACATTGATGGTAGTCCACTGAACACAGAAGGTGTTATAAGAGATCTGGGAACACAGGTTGACAGCAACCTCTCTTTTGACCACCACATTGCCACTGTGGCCAGAAAGTCTTTCTGTGTGGCACATCTCATTACTAAGGGTTTTGCATCCAGGAAGAACGAGGTCATTGTCTTCCTCTACTCTTCCCTCATTAGGCCAATCATTGAGTACAATGCCCCATTTGGCATGTACCTCACTAGACACCTGCAACAACTGGAGAGGCCATAAAAGTACCTTACAAAGAGGATTCTAGGCCTTAAACACTTGTCCTATATGGACATACTCAAAAAACTCCCAACTATTCTCTGTCTCATATTGCCTACTTAGAGACGATCTCTGCTTGACTTACAAAGCCATGTCTGACCCAGCTCTGTTAGAAATGCTACGTCTAAAGAAATCCCAATCCCTCCTCACCACACACGCTCCAGAGACCTTGACCTTATTACCACAATCAACAGAACATAATGGAGGGACAGGTTCATAACCCAGAGACTGCCCATGCTCTGGAATAGACTTACCATACATGTGAAGCAGAGCACCTCACTGGCCCTCTTCAAAAGAAATCTTGATGAGTGGATGGGAAATAGAAAATTCACCCTGGGGATCACTCCAGTGGCTCTTCTCGACAGAGCCACTGGGAACTAAGGTAGGGTGGCACGATGCCAGGGTAATCCTATGGGCTAGGCGGATTCCATACATTTGGTCAAATTACACTTAGTTGAAAATGATTCCAGGCATTTCACTTCACTGAAAGCTCACTTTACTGAAAGCTCACTTGGTCGAAGTTCATTTGGTTGAAAATGGAATAATAGCCCCTGCCCCACTGCAGTGCAACCCTGGAGTGAGAATATTAAATAAGGGGGGGGGCACAGCCCCCCTCATTGGGGGTGGGGGGCATAGCCCCCCACATTATGCCAATAGTTTTTACTAAAGATATATATATATAAGTCAATGCATTTCTAATGGATATACCTTTTTATAATAGTGAATACATTAAAATTGTGCCCCCCCCCTTATTTAATATTCTCACTCCAGGGTTGCACTGCAGTGGGGCAGGGGCTATGTTCCATTTTCGACCAAATGAACTTCGACCAAGTGAGCTTTCAATGAAGTGCAATGCCTGGTATCATTTTCAACTAAGTGTAATTCGAACAAATGTATGGAATCCGGGCTAGGCTTGTAAAGGCTCCAGTGCCATTAGCCTAGTAAACACCTATGAACCTAGTACAGGAGACTGAGATATTACTGCAAGCCTTATGCACACCAAGCATGCACATCCTAAATAAATGTGAAACAACCAAGGCATTCCAAGACCAGATGTGGCAAGGAGTGACACAGGACATCAGTTCTTTGAGCAGCCATAATAGTACCATAGCTCAGGTGCAGGGGAAAGGTAACCAGAATTATGTTGTATGCCAAGACCAAGGCATGAGGATTTTCCAGGGATATGTCCACTAAAGGAGGTGGGATCACCCACGCAAGTGTCTCTTAGAGGCATAAGAGTTCCTGGTGTCATTGTCTGGGTAGGGGGAGTGGACCCTCATACCTGGCTGTGGCTTGGAAGGTGTAGCTGGGCTGGAGTTAACTGCTTGTGTGTTTGTAGTGGATGTACCAGGCGAGTAGTAGCAGCAGGTAAATTTTTATCTTGTACAGTGATCTGCATGTGAGGGAGATATATTCAGCAAAAAGAAAAAATCCATTCACCTGGTACGTTTGGGTGGGATGACAAAACCATGCACCATAAGGTATGTATGTGTTCATTTGGCATTGGCATTCACTGATTGTAGATTGTATCATGTGCCATGTTTTGTGGGTCCAAGGTATTTGTTTTACTGATGCCAAAGGTATGTTGTTTTTATACTTTCACACATTTCACTGTTGGAGGGTTCATCAGGAAAAGATAACATATACCTGATGTCAACAGGTCACCTGTATCTAAAGATGATAGCAAGAAACAATGCGGCACAGTCAGAGAGGCAATGTCAGCAATGCTAACATTGGAGGGCTTGGACACATCCCCATTGCATTGTGACAGTGGAAGGGCAGGCTAGACATGTGGCCTCACCGGTGTTTAACATTGGGCATCCTGTAAATATGAGCCCTGTCCAGGCTTCACAGGAGTCACCATCACAGACAGCAGTTAGGGAACAATGGTTTCACTTTCATTTCATTACTATGTGACCATGTAAAAGTCACTTAATGGGCAGTGCTTTGGGGTAGCTGGGAGTTGGGCTGGGCTCCTCAGTGGTTTTCTAGACTGCATGCCTATTAACTACCTGTGAACCTATGTCTAAATGATACATGGGTTATTATTATTAAGTATTAAAAGTATGCCTGATATTATGAAATGGTGGAAAGTATGTAAAAGGAAAGAAGAAATAATTGTTCTTCAGGTGATGCATTTAACAGATAGGCTGCATTAATCTGTAAGCAGTTTAAATGGATAAAACGTGGTAAAGTCATCTGGCTGGCAAGTAGATCTGCTGGTACAATAATATGCTTATTGTACAATCATTCTGTGATCGTTAAGAATGTGTATAAATAATGCCTGGAACATTATAGTTGGTGCAGTCAGAAACTGGCAAAGATCAGTCGATTATTGGTCTTTGTGTGTAACTTTTGAAAACTACAATACTTTTCTGTCAGCTATACCAAATGACTTGCAGGAATTAGATTAATTTATGAGGAGATTACTTATTTATTTTATTTTATTTTACATTTGTTAACCATCAGTAGGATTAGGAGTCGGTATATGTATCGCAAGACATTGCTTAATTTTAAAGACTTCTATGGAAAAATAATCTTTTAATTTATTATTGGTATATAACAAACCCTAAAGAGAAGATTTGCTCATGTCTCACACAGACAAAAATTAGCTACTATGACTGATTCTTTTTTGTGTACTCCTGGCATTGATAAAAGGGGTACTTATTGACAAAAATAATTTCCTTATGCTGGTCATAAATTGTCTTCATTTTAAGTCTTATAGGTTGGTACTAGGCTATCGCCCCTAGGCCCTATACAAGCCAAGCCATAACAATTCCCTGGCTATTTCTTCCCACACAATTTACTTCCCTGGACCCCTGTCTAGCAGGGCGACTGACGTGATCCCCGGGGTGAATTTCCTTTCTCCCATCCAATCATCAAGGTTCCTTTTGAAGAGGGCCAAAGAGGCGCTATGCTTGACATGTATGGGCAGTCTATTCCAGAGTCTGGGGAGTCTCTGGGTCAGGAACCTATCCCTCCAGCATGTTTTGTTTATTGTGATGACAAGGTTTAGATCCCTGGAGCATGTGGCTCTGAGGGATTGGGATTTCTTTAAGTGTAGCAGGTCCAACAGCTCTGGGTTTGACATGGCCTTGTATGTTAAGCAGAGATTGGCTCGGAGTAGACAATATGCGAGAGAGTATAGCTGGAGTTTTTTAAGGCTGTCAGCACGGGGCATCTGCTTTAGGCCTGTGATTCTTTTAGTGAGGTATTTCTGCGGCCTTTCCAGTTGTTGCAGATGTCTTGAGGGGTACATACCAAATGGGGCGTTGTATTCCATAATGGGTCTAATGAGGGATGAGTACAACGGGACAATGACCTCCTTTTTTCTGGATGAAAAGCCCTTAGTGATGAGGTGTGCTACATAGAAGGATTTCCTGACTGTTGTGGTGATGTGGTTATTGAAGGTGAGACCACTGTCCACCTGTTTCCCTAAGTCTCTTATCACACTTTCGGTGTTTAGTGTACTGCCACCTATGCGATAATTCATGGGTACATGTTTTTTCCCAAAGGGGATAATTATACATTTCTTGGCATTGAGCATGAGCCCATGGCTCTGGCACCAAGCATCTGTTTCTCTAAGGCCCTTTTGTAAAGTATCCACATAATTTGGGGACTCAATAATGGCTCCCAGTTTGCAGTCATCTGCGAACTTTGTTAGCCAGAGTCCCTTAGTGTTGGCCTGTATTTGAGTAACTGTAAGAAGAAACAGTAGGAAATTAAATTCTTTGGGCAGATTTTAGAGGATTGCAAAGCTCATCACCTTTCAAGAAAAACTATACATTTGAATGTTGGCAATTTCATAAGACTCCGTCAAAATAAATGGCAATTAAGTGGGATGCATTTAAAGCATGTGTTTGTTATATTCCCCTCCTTAACTACTTGGAGAAGAAAATTGACAAAGCTGTACTGATTGTCTGAATTGCAATTAGAGTGAATATTTAAGTTATTGTCAATCATTTATGAAGAGTACATTCATATTTGCAAGGAAAAAATAACAGAGATGTAATACAAACGCAATTACATAAATGTAATATCACTCAAAGAATAATTTCTCACTGTGTGCATGGTAACATTGAGAAGTTATTGGCAATACAGTGTAAACAACCTAAATTCCTTTTCACGGACTCACCAATAAGTGTACAAACACCTCTACTGTGGCACAGTTTATGAACGAACAACCCAGAGTGTAATCCAAATGCTGATAGCACATACAAAAGAAACAAAACACTTTCATGCAGTACCAAGTTGAACACTTCAGTGAGACAGGTCAGGATTAGCCAAATCAAGAAAGAAGATAAACTATATAATTATTTTGTACATTACAAACCAGTATCTGTTTTGAATGTGGATTATAAGATTATTGCTAAGTATTAAATAATGGAATCTTGCTGTCATTAAAGAATATTTTATTTAATGGGTAGTATGGGTTCTCTCCATTGTAAAATGGAGGAAGCTATATGCATGCTATGATTATAGAAAATAAATTAATATCAGTTTAGAGGATTCTATACTTGAGTTTGACGTAGCTAAAGCAGCCTGTATTTTTTCTTGTTTAAAAAAAAAATCTTTATTAAATTAACATGTATGACATAGGCAGTCATACATTTGTATAAACATACTTGTAGTTGCAACCACTATACATCACTTGTAATCTGTCCAGTCATTGTCAGTCATATTACATAGCTCATTCATATCCTGCCTTCTTTTAAACCTCATTCCTACTCTGCGTGTATTGTTACCACAGTTCCCATTTTTTCCTATGTAATTTGTTCCTACCATTTTCTAAAGATCCCAATCCCACTTGTTTTATCTCTGTTACTGTGTTCACTAATTCTAAAGTTGGTTTAGACTTTGATTTCTATTTTCTGGTAATTGCTTTTTTGGCAGCCACAATAATAGGTTCACAGGACGATACTAGGCTACTGGCCTGGAGGCCGTTATAAGCCTAGCCAAGAATTTCACCCATATTCCTTCAAAGTCAGCACCTATTTTCCCTGATGGACTCAGCACGGTGTTAATATGTCTAGGCAATTCCGATTCTGTATCATAGCTCACAAAGTAATTTCCTTAGTTGCACCAGTTTGCTCACCCTGCGTCTCTGACAGAGCAGTCTACAGGGAATCTTTAAAGCCTGCCAACTCATTACACTCCTAGAAAATATGTTCCCAGTTACCTTTTTCTTCCCCATCACATATCCAACAGTTGATGTCTACCCGAGGAAAAATTCTACTTGGGGTATAAAAATACTTATGTAAACACTTCCAAGCAAAAATCCTAAATCTTCTGACTTTGTTGCATATTTGGGAGACTTGCCATATATACCCCCCATTGTTTCGTTATGAATTGCTTATCCATTCTTTTTTCCCAATCCTTTCTAACCTCCTCTGATTTTTATAGTTATCATGCAATAGTTTGTATGGTGTATTAATTATTAATTTTTAACAGCATTTTTTTTCTGTTCTCGATTTTACTAAAACCTCTACCAGTACTAGTCTTTTGTTTAGGATCCCCCTATTTCTTTCTCTTTGCCTGTACTCTCATATCAATACTTGGTAGGGAAGGCAATGTCTATCCTGCAGTCCAAACAAATTCTTGGCCTTTTCCAGTTCTATTACCTTTCCCTATCTAATTATTTGCTCCCCAAACCTTGGTTCTTTTACCAGTTTTCTCCAGTAAATTCCAGCTCACTCTTGCCTATTGTCTGTATCCCTAATTGCAGTCATCCCTATTGGCAGAATCTCCATTCTTGTGTTGGCTTAGTAATTACAATACTTTCTGCTAGTTTATAAATATAATATTCTGCATGGTTATTGTTGTTCTCCTTAAGGATCTGCATACAGAACCCCAGTCTGTCCTTATTTCTTGAGCCCCCCCCCCCTTTCATTATCTTCCCTTTCCTCTTTAAATTACAGGTTTCTGCTTGTGCTGTGTATAGGGGTCTTAATTGTGTAGCTCTGAAGTACCCCTTTAAATCGGGTAAACCCAAACTGCCTTGTTCATTTGGAAGAATCAACGTATCCCCTTCAACTGTTGCCATCATCCCCTCCCAGATAAAATCCTTCAGCGCTTTATGAATTGCTATCCACAGCTTCTCCTCTGCTTGATAAAAATATACCTGACCTGTGTATAAAACTAAAAGGACCAAAAAATAATAACTGCTTGTATCTTGCTATCCTTATCCATATAACAGAGCTTCCAATTTCTCAGTTTTTGTGTTATCATTTTAGTCTCTTCAAACACATCCTTAGCTGCCACACCAGAATCCTTTTTAGTCCACATTCCTAAGTACTTCATTTTATCATGTCCCCATAAGTATGGGTATTGCTGAACCAGTTCATGTGTAGGTACATAATTTGCCTTAGTTTTAACTTCATTAATTTTGTATCCCAAAAGAATCTGAACCTGCCTCAAAATGTTCCACAACATTTAAATGTTTTATTAGGTATAAAATAATATCATCTGCAAATAGAGGCAGCTTTTCTTGACTACCATACCAATTATATCCTTGAATTTCTGAGTCTTATTTTCTTTGCCAATGGATGTTCGTGTTTCACTGTTGCAGTCCTTACAAATGGGTTATCTGGCTCCCGGTAGCCCACAGTCGGCCAGAATACCAAAGTCCTTGGTATATGATGTCGGCTGCCTTCAGTTTAAGCCTGACTTCAGGTACTAAGGAAGGCAGCTGATTCCATTTCCTCAGTCTTTCTTGCCGCAGAGCCCAAAGCAGAAGCATTTTGTACGAGTGCTGGTTGGCCGAGTACCTTCTTATTGTATTCCGACTGTTTAGTTGAAGACATCCTCAGATAAGTACCCTGTTGGGGTCCCTCTTTTCTTGCTTTAACGAATGTCAGAGAAAGTTAATAACTGTCGTGCCTGTGGAAAACAGATTCCGCACCGTGATTTTTACTCCTGTTGTATCACTTGTTTGGGCCTTGAGCACAACGTCCCTAATTGTGTTCTCTGTGCTTCTTTCAACCTGCATACCATTCGCCGTAGAGCTAAGATGTTATTTAAGCATTTCGGAGTTTGGCCTAAGATCATCGGTATGGCGTCTTCTGGTCTCCCAACTTCAGATGTTCCTAAGAAGAGCAAGGATAAGGACCGCGACAGGCTTAGGGTCAAATTAACTGACGATATCCCTGTTAAGTTGGTTGTCGGCCCAGCGGTAGTCAGTGAGGTGCTTTCATTGCCCCTGCAGTCCATGGATATTCAACAGCAGGCGTCTGCGGAGGTCTTTTCTGAGTCCTCCATTTCATCGGCTTCCACTTCGTCTTCAGACCCTCCTCCAGTCGCCGCCTCTGATGGATCCAGAGCCACTAAGCAGGCGCTGGCTTATGAGGCCTCTTCTCTCTGACTGGAGACCAGATCCAGACCGACGACTTCGGTTTAGACTTCTGCGGTGGCTAGGCCTCCTGAGTCCTTCCGGCTTTCTAGCAGGCCTTCCAGATGGACATCTACTCCAAAGCAGATGCCAGCCTCCCCTCAAATGCCTCAGTCTCAGATGATTAAAATGGCTAGTGATCTCTTGACCCTTATCAGGGGCCCTCAGCCACCTCCTTCTAAGAGGGCTAGAGAATTGTCCCCAGAAGTTTTGTCTGCCTCAGACTCTGAGGTTTCCAGCTCCTCTGCTGATGAAGAGGGAAACTCTCATCTTTTTTCTGGGTTTGAGGATTCTGATGCAGAAGACTCCTTCCCTTCTGCCTCGCCTCCAGAAGATTTTTTTTCTTTTGAAGATGCTCTGAATTCACTTAGGGAGCATTTCAAATGGGAAAGTCAGGACTACCCTCAGTCTAAGAAACGGATTAGGGAATTCTTGGATTTACCACAGCATAAGCCTTTTGCTATCCCTCCAGTTTTGGAAGTTGTTGATGTTTTCATGGAGAATTATTTGACTTCTAATTCCAATTATTTGACTTCTAATTCTGTTCCTCCTGCTCCCAGAAAGCCTGACCGGTATTATAGAATTCCTGATTCTCATCAGTTCCTTTTCAAGAATCCTACTGCTGATCCAGAAATTATTTCTCAGGACCTAAATGTGTTAAAGCCATGGTTGCTAAAAATCCTGTTCCTTCTGACAGGGAATCTAGGGCCTTGGATAGATGGGGTGAAAAGGTTTATGCTTCTTCCACCCTGGATATTAGGTCTATTAATTGTCTCTTTCATATGCTTAAGTATCAGCAGCATACTTTGGAGGCCATTAAAGATAAAATTGCTAGTGATCCTTCCCTGATGGAGAGTAAGGACATGCAAGATTTATTGAATTCTGTCACTCTTGTCACTAAACATTCTCTACATTGTGGTTTTGACACTTTGGAGGCTTCTTGCAGGGCTGCGGCCACTGGTTCTGTTATTAGAAGACATGCTTGGCTCAGGGAGCAGCCCTTTCTGAACCTGTCAAATCAAAATTACTGGATGTGCCCTTGTACAAGGACAATCTTTTTGGTAGCAAAGCTGAAGAGGTGTTGAAAAAGTTGGAGGATAAGGCAAAATCTATGCAAACTGTTAAGGATTTTCTGCAAGTTCAGCCTTCTCGTTTTAGTAGGCATTACCCTTCTAAGAACTGGACTTTTCCTGACCCTAGTAAACAGGGTCGCACTAGGCCTAGGGGTTACAGGTCTTCTAGGGGACAGACTTCAACCCCTCAAAAGGCTAAGCACTGGTAGGCTTCCTCTTCAAAATCGGGGAGTTCTAAGCAAACTTCCCAAAGCAAGCATTTTCAATGACTCAGGTCTTCCCCTGCTTGCCTCTGCGGGCCCAGGGTTTCCTTTGGGGGGAAGGTTAGCCATTTTTGCAGATGTTTGGCACACTATCACGGACGACAAATGGGTGCTCAAAATAATATCCCAAGGCTACAAGTTCTCCTCTCACACCTTCCCGGTCCTCAAAGGATACCCAGATATCCCCCCACTTCCAAAGGCAGAAGCAGAAAAGCATTTTTCTTCTATGCTAAACCTGGGGGCAATAGAGCCAGTTCCTGCACTACAGATAGGTCAGGGTTTCTACTCAAGACTTTTCCTGGTTCCCAAAAAAGGGGACACCTGGCACCCTATTCTGGATTTGTTTATTCTAAACACTTTTCTGGTGATTCTCAAGTTCAAAATGTTCACTCTTCAGCAGTTGCTGCCAATGCTGGCCAAGAATTCCTGGCTGGTGACTTTGGATCTCAAAGAAGCTTACCTGCACATCCCAGTAAGGGAAAGCTGCAGGCAGTTCCTTCGCTTCAGGGTGGGGAACAGGCACTTCCAATTCCCTCAGTGCCCTTTGGCTTATCTACTGCTCCCAGAGATTTTACAAAATGCCTGGCTCCAGTCATTGCCATTTGCAGGCAAAGAAACATTTAAATGTACCCTTATTTGGATGATTGTCTTATTCAGGCAAACTCTCCAGAGCAACTTCTAAAGGATTTAGACTTTGTAAAGAACCTTCTCACCTCTTTGGGCTTACACTATCAATGAAAAGAAGTCAAAATTGGTACCCACCACGGAGATTGTATTCCTGGGAGCGAGTCTAAACACAGCCACCCAGATGGTATCCCTCCCTCAAGAGAAACAAATGGATCTTTCGAATTACTTTAAGAATTTGGCAAGCATGACCCAGCTCTCTGCAAGGCAATTCCTGCAAGCCCTGGGATTTATGGCTTCATGTATTCTGATGATTCCATATGCCAGACTGCATATGAGGAAAATACAATGGTACCTCAGAAACCTTTGGTGTCAACACACTCAGGATTTAGACTTGATTCTTCCTCTGATTCCCTGCCTGTGAGTTCCTTTGGTGGGCGATGGCTTGTGCACAGAACAAAGGCCTACCTTTCTTTCCACCTCCTGCCAGCCAGACTCTCACCACAGATGCCTCAGACTACACTTGGGGAGCACATCTAGAGGGCAGATCCATTCATGGGACTTGGAGCTATCAACAAGTTCATTTGCACATAAATCTGAAAGAATTGATGGCAGTCCGGCAGGTCTTGATGGCTTTCAAGCATCTTCTCTCTCCTGGTACTCCTCTAGTCAGGACAGACAACACCACAATCGTGTGGTACATCAACAAGCAGGGAGGGACTCACTCTTACCCCCTGTGCAGACAAAGCATGATACTATGGTCCATGGCAGCTTCCATGGGCATTCATCTCATAGCTCAGTTTCTTCCAGGAAGGCTCAACATCTTGGAAGACCGGTTTAGCAGGCAGGTCCTGAATCCTCACTAGTGGCAACTAAACAAGACTTTCTTCTATCACATCATTCAGCATCGGGGCACCCCCCCCCCCAAGGTGGATCTCTTCTCCAATCAACCACCTTCTTCCAACCTTTTGCACCAGGGATCATCACAACAAAGCTTGGAAAGTGGATGCTCTGTCCTTCCCCTGGACACAGCTGTCGATCTACGCATTCCCTCCTCTGCATCTTCTTCCCAGAGTGCTGTTAAAGATAAGAGATGAAAAAACAAGGGCCATTGTCATAGATCCAGACTGGTCCAGGCAACATTGGTATCCACTTCTTCGCAGTCTCTCCCAGTCTCAGCCTTGGCATCTTCCCCTGATACCAGATCTCTTGGTTCGGGGGTTCTGCATCCTCACCTTCAGACTCTGCATTTGGCAGCCTGGCTCATAATTTAAACCTTTCCTAACGGATAGTTGTGGTCTTTCCTGAGACCAGGAGGCCTAGCACTAGGAAATCTTATGCAGATAAGTGGAAAAGAGTCTCCTTTTGGATGCAGACTAGAGGGGAAGACTCTTCTCAACCTGCTCTTCCTCTTATTCTTGACTATCTGGCAGGCTTGCTTAATGGTGGACTTTCCTTTTCTTCTGTCAAGATTCATGCTTCATTTGAACCAGCTGCCTCACATATTTGAAGTTTCTCTCCGGGAAAACTGCCTTTCTCTTGGCCATTACTTCAGCTTGAAGAGTGTCTGAGCTGCAGGCCTGCAGTGGAGCCTTTTATCACCTTCCATGTGGATCGGGTTTCTCTTCGAACTAATCCCTCTTTTCTGCTTAAGGTGGTCTCTAGCCTGACTCTTAACCACTCTATCCACCTGCCTACCTTCTTTCCTAATCCTCAGAATAGAGGAGAAAGGTTACTGCATTCCCTGGATGTGCATAGGCAGCCTAGATTTTACCTAGACAGAACTAAACCTTTTTGAAAGTCAGATCAGTTGTTGGACAGTTTTGCTCCTGGAGCTCAGGGCAAAGCTATTTCTAAACAGACCATTTCTAAGTGGAGTCCTCATTGTATTCACTTTTGTTAGTTACATCATGGCAAGGTTCCTCCACAGAGTATTAAGATCCATTCTACTAGAGCAACTTCTACCTCAGCAGTTTTTTAAGAGGTGTACCTACTAAGGACATCCTGGAAGCATCTCCCTGGACTTCTGTGCACACTTTCACTAAACATTACAATTTACCCTTGTTTTCTAAGCCCAGGGCTGGTCTTGCCACTGCAGTGTTGCAGGGCATCCTTACCAACCCTTAATCAGTGGGTGTTCCTCCTCCCTTTTGTTTTTTTTCCTGGGCTTTGGGAATCAACCCATTTGCAAGGACTGCAACAGTGAAACATGATGAACATAGTACAGTTGTGTGCACTTACCATAAATGCAGATGTTCAAGTGTATTCACTGTTGCAGTCCTGCCCCCCCCCCTTCCACCCCCCTTTTTTTCTAGGGCACAGACTGGATTTTTCTTTTCCTGGTCTAAACTTTTCTGGGGGGCTCCTGACAGTTAAGGCAAGAAAAACTGAGGAAATGGCGTCAGCTGCCTTCCTTTGTAGCTGAGGTCCTGATGTCAGGCTTAAACTGAAGGCAGACAACATCATATACCAAGGACTTTGGTATTCTGGCCAACTGTAGGCTACCGGGAGCCGGCTAACCCATTTGTAAGGACTGCAACAGTGAATACACTCGAACATCTACATTTATGGTAAGTGTACACAACTGTACTTTCTAAATATAGTGCAAATAACAAAGGGGAAAGAGGACACCCCTGCCTGGTTCCTGTGCTCAAGCAGAAATTGTCTGAGAGAAACCCACCCACTTTAATTTTCGCCTCTGATCCCTCATATATCCTCATAATCAATGTTATAATTTTTTATCAGGTAATGCAAATGCTTCTGTTGCCCTGCTAATAAACTCCCAGCTTACTCTCTTAAATGCTTTCTCTGCTTCAAGATGCAACAATAACAGTGGTATTTTCTTACATTCAGCTTCCCTCTGGATCATCAGTGTTCTGTTAATGTTGTCAAATGTTTGCCTCCCCTCCACAAAACCACATTAATCCATATCTATCACTTTTGGCATAACCTTTGCCATTCTTCTAGCCGTTGTAGACATAAACACTTTATAATCATGGTTTAGGCTTTAAATAAGCCTATGTGAAGCTGGATCTGATGGGTCTTTACCCTCTTTAGGTATTACAGCCACCACCACTTTCTTCCAGGAAGGAAGGGTTGGGAGGGTGGCCTAATGGTTAAGGTGTTTGACTTACAAACACAAGGTGCAGGGTTTGAGTCTCACAAGGGATAATTGGCTAGGCTTAAAATAGCTTGCAAGGGCAGTTAGCTTAGTACTAACCTATGAACCTATGTTCTTCGTGTTTCACTGTTGCAGTAATCACATTTGGGTTATCCGCTTGCAGTTGCCCTCAGTTGGCCTGATTAACAAAGTCTTGGATCCTACATCAGTTGCTGTCTCTTCTTCCATGACGCCAGGTCTTCGGGGGATAAAACATGCAGCCGACGTCATTACATCAGTCTGTCTTGCCTTGTGGTGCCCGAAGCAGAAGCAATTCGCAATTGCCGGTCGTCCGACTCCTGAAATTTTCGTTTTCAAGTTTCAGAACGAAGTCTTCAACTGAAAGCTAAGTACCCCGTTGGGGAAACTTTTTCTTGCTCTAATCCGATGTCAGTAAAAGTAAATAATTGCATTTCTTGTAGAAAGCAAATACCTCATAAAGATTTTCTTTTGTACTGCTTTCCTTGCCTAGGCCCTGACCATGACGTACCTCACTGTTGGTTTTGTGCCTTATTTAAACCACGAACTGTCCACCATCAGTATATTTTTGCTTCTAAATATTTTGGTGCACAGTTTAATTATCCCAATATGTCTTCAATAAGCCAGCCGACTAACGACATTCCGAAAAAACGCAAAGATAAAGACAGAGACAGGCCGCCGAGGCGCCGGACCCGCTACTTCAGATTCACAGGCCTCTACTGTGACCCGTTCGGAGTCCGGTATGCCGCGAGATGCTTCACCTGTGGAACCTGCAGATGTCTCTAGCTTGGATGGGTCCGGAGCCGCTGTGTAGGCAGTGGCATCTGATGGTGTATTCAGGCCTACTGACTTGCATATTAAACCAACGCCATCTTCTTCTTCAAGGCCTGAAACTCGAACCATGCCTAGAAAATTGATGTCCAGACCACATGGTCAGGCCTCTATGCCTAAAAAACAAATGATAAGAATGGCTGAAGACCTTATTACTTTAATCAGGGGAAGCCAACCTTCCCCCTCTAAGAGACCTAAGACTGAGTTTGCTTATGATACTTCTGACCAGGATTCTGAAATTTCTGATGTTCTTCGTGTTTCACTGTTGCAGTCATCACTTTTGGGTTATTTGCTTGCAGTAACCCTCAGTCGACCTAATTAACAAAGTCTTGGGTCCTGCGTCAGTTGTTGTCCCTTCTTCCATGATGTCAGGTTGTCAGGGGTATAAAACATGCAGCCGACGCCATTACATCAGTCTTTCTTGCCGTGCGGTGCCCGAAACAGAAGCAGTTCACAAGTGCCGGTCAGCCGACTCCAGAAATTTTCGTTTTTCGAGTTTCAGAACCTAAGTCTTCGACTAAAGCTAAGTACCCCATTGGGGAAACTTTTCCTTGCTCCTTACCGATGTCAGTAAAAGTTAATAACTGCATTACTTGTGGAAAGCAAATACCTCACAAAGATTTTCATTCGTACTGTATTCCTTGCCTAGGCCCTGACCACGATGTACCTTGCTGTCGGTTTTGTGCTTTATTTAATCAACGCACTATCCATCGTTGGTCTATTTTTGCCTCTAAATATTTCGGTTCTCAGTTTAATTATCCAGAAATGTCGTCAGTAACCCATCCAACTACTGGTATTCCAAAAAAAGCGCAAAGATAAAGACAGAGGTAGGCCTCCTAGGTCCAAAACTGCTGATGACGCTTCTCCTAAGCCAGTCGCCAGTTCTCCGGTACTCAGTGAGGTGCTTTCGCAGTCCCTGTTACCCACTTCTTCTGACTTGCAGGCCTCTACTGAGACCCATTCGGAGTCTGGTATGCCGCAAGATGCTTCAGCTGTAGAACCTGCGGATGTCTCTACCTTGGATAGGTTCGGAGCCGCTGTGCAGGCACCAGCTTCTGAGGGTGAATTCAGGCCTACAGACTTGCATATTAAACTGCCGCCTTCTTCAAGGCCTAAACCTCGAACCTTGCCTAGAAAACTGACGCCCAGGCCGCATGTTAAGGCCTCTATGCCTAAAAAACAAATGATAATGGCTGAAGATCTTATAACTTTAATCAGGGGAAGCCAACCTCCCCCTTCCAAGAGACCTAGGACTGAGTTTGTTTATGAATCTTCTGGCCAGGATTCTGATTTTTCTGACTCTTCTGATGATTTGGATTTATACTTATCTGCTTATGAGGATTCTGATGCAGAGGACTCCATTCCCTCTGTTTCTCCTCCAGAGGATTTTTCCTTTGGTGAAACCTTGCACACTCTGAGAGAGCATTTCCACTGGGAAAGCCAGGATTTTTCTGATTCAAAAAAGAGGCTTAGGGATTTCTTACTTCTGTCTCAGCGTAGGCCTGTAGCTATACCTCCTGTACTAGACATTGTTGATGATGCCTTCTCGTAATGTAGTTTGGCTCCTGATTCTTCACCTCCTGCTCCCAGAAAACCTGACGGATATTATAGGGTTCCTGACTCTCACAAGTTCCTTTTTAAAAATCCTATTGTGGATCCAGAGACTATTTCACAGGGACCCAAGGGCATTAAGGCTTCTACTGCCAAGATCTGATAGAGATTCCAGGGCACTGGATAGATGGGATAAGAAAGTTTGCACTTTTGCAAACTTGGCCATTAGAACCTTAAACTGTCAGTTTCATATGTTAAAGTATCAACAACATGTTATTGTATTACTTAAACAGAAAATTATGTTGATTCCTGACTGTGCTGAAAATAAGGAATTACAAGATTTAATGCATTCTGCTGAACAGGTTGGAAAACATACTTTGCAATGTGGGTTTGATTCTTTAGAGGCCTCTTGCATGGCTACTGTCACTGGGTCTGTACTCAGAAGGCATGCTTGGCTTAATGGGCAATCTTTGCCTGATCATGTTAAAGCTAAACTGTTGGATGCTCCCTTAAATCAGGGCCGCCTGTTTGGCAACAAAGCTGAGGAAGTTCTTAAAAAGATGGAAGGTAAAGCTAAGTCTATGCAAACTGTTAAAGATTTCTTACAAGTTCAGCCTCCCAAGATTTAGCAGGCATTGGCCCTCTAAGAATTGGTCCTTTCCGGGCCCCTGCCAGGTTTTCTCAAGCCAAACCCAGACACAGCAGAAACCCCAGGTTTCAGTCCCAGGGTACGCAGAAGACTAAGCAGTGGGGGGCTTCCGCTCCCAAATCTGGGAGTAGTAAGACTCCCCCTATGGAAAACTGTCTCAATGACTTGATTTTACAACTTCCAAGCACTTCTCAACTGAATGCTCCTTTAGGGGGAAAGATTGGTCTGCAGGCCAAAAATTGGAAACTCTTTACCCAGGACAAATAGGTTTTAAATATAGTGTCCAAAGGATACAGATTTCATTTCCAACCTTTACCAACGCCAAAAGGTTGGCCAGAGGCTCAAAAGCAATTACTTTCTCTTTTAAACATAAAAGCTGTTCAGATGGTACCAGAAGAGGAAAAAGGACAAGGTTTCTACTCAAGACTTTTCCTGGTACCCAGAAAAGACAATTCTTGGCATCCTATTCTGGACCTGTCTATTCTAAACACCTTTTTGGTGATTCCAAAATTCAAAATGCTGACTCTTCACCAGTTGCTGCCTATGCTAGCAAAAGATGCCTGGATGGTAACACTCGATGTAAAGGAGGCATACCTGCACATCCCAATCAGAGAATCTTGCAGAAGATACCTAAGCTTCAAAGCAGGCTACAATCACTACCAGTTCTCTGCACTGCCCTTTGGCTTATCTACTGCGCCCATGGTATTCACAAAGTGCCTAGCCGCAGTCATTGCATTTTGCAAGCAAAGTATACCCATACCTGGACGATTGTTTAACTCAGGCAGAAAGCCAGGACAGACTTTTGAATCACCTGGCCTTCTTTCAAAGGGTGCTGACTTGTCTGGGGTACACCATAAACGTAAAGAAATCACACCTGGTACCCTGTCAACAAATTATATTCCTGGGAGCAAGCTTGAATACAACTTCCCAGATGGCCTTACCTCAAGACGGAGAAACAAATTCATTTGACAAGTGGCCACAAAAACCCTACTATCTGCAAGGCAAATACTACAAGCCTTGGGGTTCATGGCCTCCTGCATTCTTCTAATTCCATATGCAAGACTGCATATGAGGAAACTACAATGGTATCTAAAAAGCCTATGGTGTCAACATTCCCAGGATCTAGAAGCAATGATTCCTATCATACCTTGCCTACACCTAGAGTTTTTTTGGTGGGCAGAGGCCTGCCACCAAAACAAGGGAATACCATTCACAGCTCCCCCTGCCGCCCAAACCTTAACAACAGACACATCAGATTATGCATGGTGGGGCTCATTTAACAGGGAAGTGCATTCAGGGCAAATGGAACCCAAGTCAAATGCACCTGCATATCAATCAAAAAGAAATGTTAACTGTACAGAATGCTCTGACAGCCTTCAAGGACCACGTTCTTCCAGGACAATTAATGGTAAAGACGGACAACACCACGGTTATATGGTACATAAACAAGCAGGAAGGGTACACATTCTTCCCCCTCTGCAGACTAGCCATGGCTTTGTTGCACACAGCCCTGAGCTATCAAGTGCATCTACAAGCTCAATTCCTCCCAGGAAAACTAAATACACTGGCAGACAAACTAAGCAGAAACCTCATGGACCCGCACGAGTGGAAACTGGAACCAAGGATTTTCAACATGTTGACAAGCATATGGGGGAGCCCAGATATAGACCCGTTTGCCTCCCCGCAGAACTATCAGTTGGACAAATTGTGCACAAGGATTCCCCACAAACAAGCTTGGATGCTCTGTCCTTCAGCTGGAAAAACTATCAGTTTATGCCTTTCCTAGTCTGCCTCTGCTCTGCAAAGTACTAATAAAGATCAAACAAGACAAACCAAGGACGATTTTGATTGCACCAGACTGGCCACGCCAACACTGGTGTACCCCCTCTTGCTTAGTGTGTCACTGTTGGCCCCATGGCACCTGCCTCAAACTCCTACTCTGTTATAGTCTCAGCAGGAGGACCAGATTCTGCACCCTCAGCTTCAAACACTGAACCTAGCAGCCTGGCTAATTACATAATTTCTCCTTTACCATCCCTCAGTAAACCAGTGATGGATATCATTTTAGAGGCAAGGAGGCCTAGTACCAGAAAGTCTTATGCTGAAAAATGGAAAAGATTCTGTACCTGGAACCAATCTCAAGGGATGAGCACAGCAGTGCCCAATTTACCTCAGATTTTACAATACTTAACTGAGATGCTTCACAAGGGCCTGTCTTTCTCCTCCATCAAAATTCACGCCTCAGCCATTTCAGCTCATCATAACACAGAACCACCCCTCTTCTCTCATCCAGTGCTTAAGCAGTTCCTCAGAGGGGCCAAAAATCTACGACCACCCAGGAGAGCTCCAACTTCATCCTGGGACCTCAATTTTGTATTGGAAAAGCTCACCCTTCCTCCTTTCGAGCCAGCTGCCACTGTGGACTTAAATTCCTTTCTTGGAAAACGGCTTTCCTTTTAGCGATCACTTCAGCAAGAGGGGTATCTGAATTACAGGCCCTCATGGCAGTGGAGCCTTTCATCATCTTTCATGCGGACAGGGTGTCCCTTAGGACCAATCCCTCCTTCATGCCCAAGGTGGTATCCAGTGTGGCCCTTAATCAGTCCATACATTTGCCAACCTTCTTTCCTAATCCACAGAACAAAGGGGAATGGATTCTGCACTCCTTAGACGTGCACAAAAAACTTAGATTCTACTTGGACAGAACTAAACCTCTAAGGAAATCTGATCAATTGGTGGTGGCATTTGCTGCAGGGGCAGAGGGGAAGGCTATTTCAAAGCAAACCATCTCCAAATGGATATGCCATTGCATTCATTTCTGCTATAAGCTCCATGGAAAACCTATCCCACAGGGGATCAGACCCCACTTAACCAGGGCTGCATCTACCTCTACAGCCTTTCTCAGAGGCGTACCTACCAGGGACATCCTAGAAGTTGCTACCTGGAGTTCTGTCCATACTTTCACCAAGCATTACCATTTGCCTATTTTTCTCTAAATCCAGAGCTGGCAATGCAATCTTGCAGGGCCTTATAGCTGGTCCTAATGCTATCTAAATTCCTCCTTCCATCCTTAGCTTTGAGAATCTACCCAAATGTGATGACTCCAGTCCACAGACACGAAACCTCTCAGCTCGAACAGATGACTGCAACAGTGAAACACGAAGAACATAGTACAGTTGTGTACACTTACCATAAGTGTAGATGTTCGAGTGTATTCACTGTTGCAGTCAAGTATTTTTACTGTTGCAGTCCTGGTTACCCACCCTCCAGCCCCCTGACTTCTTTTGGCTATACCTCTTCTCTCCTTTACAATGCTTAAAAGCTTTTTGGTGTATTTGCTTTTTTGTTGGAGGTATAACCTTGTATATTTATAGATTTAATTGCTTCCCATTAAGGGGGCACCTGACATCTGGGGCAAGAAAAACTGATGTAATGACATCAGCTGCATGTTTTATACCCGTGACGACCTGACGTCATGGAAGAAGAGACAGCAACCAACGTAGGACCCAAGACTTTGTTAATCAGGCCGACTGAGGGCTACTGCAAGCAGATAGCCCAAATGTGATGACTGCAACAGTGAATACAGTCAAACATCTGCATTTATGGTAAGCGTACACAACTGTACTTTGCTTCTCCTCCTCATAAAATACGGTTAAACAATGTCTTCCAGATCTTTGTTTTTCCCTCTTAACTTCTAACCTTCCACAGGAATACTGTATATTCCTGGGGACTTTCTTGTTTGGTTATACATCATTTTATCTATCTCGTACTATCCTATTAGTAATTGAGCCTTATCTACCTCTAACCTTGGCATATTTAATTCTTCCCCAAACATTTCCATTTGTACCTTTTTTCTATCTCTATATTTCTCTGCTTTATACAGACTTTCATAAAATTTCTGAAATATTTTTAGTACCTCTACAGGATTCTTATGTGCTTTATTATAGACTTCCTAAGCTTGGCGACAACACTTACTACTTTCTGTTGCCCGAGTCATGCTAAAAGTTTTTGTGCTCTGGCATTATTATCAAAAAACAGTTGCTTAACAGAAATCTTTCTAAACTTATGCATATTGTTGAGATAATCCTTTATTCTTTTGTTAGCACTCTGCACTTACTCTTCTTCTTGTTCTGTGAGATTCCACTTATTCTGTAGTACTTTAACATTTGTCAGTCCCTCTGAATAATTCTTATTGCTTCTTAACCATATCTCTCTTTCTCTCATTTCCACAATATTTTTAAACTCCACTTTAATTTTATCTCACTCCCTAGCTATATTTTCGGAAGAAATTTCTGTCTTCTCTAATAACTCCTGAATAATTTCCACTACCCATTCTGTAAATTGCTCTCTTTTCAACAGATAGGTGGGAAAGTGCCAGTGTCTCATTTTCATTTCATTATCCTGTATTTTTATTTTAGTTATTACTGGTGCTTGATTTGAAATAGTTATCAGATGCATATCAAAACTTTAAATTAAATGCACATTCCTGTGAAATGTAAGTTCTGTCTAGCCTAGCCCAGTTTTTGTATCTTGGGGAATAATATGTAAATTCGTAGTAAACTCCTACTACTGAATTCACATCTTCCATGTCAAATATTTTCAAAAATTTCTTCAGAAATCTACCTATCTTTGTTGTAGATTCCCTTCTGGGCCCTCTAGACACATTTTCCCTGCTACAAATCAAATTCCAGTCCTCACCTGTAAGTAATACTCTCACTAAAAGTGATGATTTCTCCCAGAATTTTTTAAGCTCCATTGTAGCAGTTTTACTTGCCAGTGTAATCATCTTTCTTTGCCAGTAGCCCCTTAGTACTACATATATACTCTTCTTATATTTTTTTATCCTCTTCTGTCACTATTGGAGCTTCTCTTACAATTAATATAAGTACTCCTGTTTTCCTTTGTCCCAGGTATTCCATTGAGTAACCATCCTGATACCTTGCTTCATCAAATTCACATGTTCAGTTCTTTCCAAATGTGTTTCCTATAGCATTAATATTTTCACTCTACATTTTTAACATAGTTCACTATTGTATAATTTGTGAGACCATTAACATTTAAAGGTAATACTGAAAGGCTCATTATGTTAAAAAGTTATAATTCCCACCTTTCTTTGTAACAGTTTTTTTTTTAAGTATCTAGTTCCCGCTTTTGTGTTACATACATACACTAATGTTTGGCATGCTGACCTTTTATACAATTGTTTTTTGTCATATTCATTTGAGCCTATGTCACATCTTGCAAAACATTCTGTTTTATTGAAAGCCCTGAAACAGAAAAAAAACAAATATACCCCAATGCACCCCAAAACTTATTAACTTAATATTAGCACACAAAACTATGTACATCTTCAAATATTGAAGTTTTACTTTCCTAATAGGAACAGTTGTCAAAAACTTACAGCCACACTCATAGACCTGGGTTAACCTAAAAGGAGGGTTATCCATGCTAAGACACATGGTACAGCCTTTGCTTCTACTAAGTACTGTCTAGTTTTGTCTCATCTTTATTGCTGTCCCAGAATGAGAAAACACTTGAATCCTTTCAGAAAATACTATGTCATAACCATTGAAAGAAAACGATTAAAAGTAAGATGTGTTCTCTTCGTATTGCTCTTTATCAGATTATCTGGTTCTTTTGTCTCCATGGAGAGACTGGGGTTGCTTCTACAAGTATTTATTTATTATTTTCTACAGGAAATCCTTATTATATTTAGTGTTCTTTTTTATTTGCTTTCTCTTAAAACGTGTTGCTAGATAAAGCCAAGAGCCTTAGTCCAGTTATTCTCCTATGCAAGAATGAGGAAAAAGCACACCATTTGTTTCTTGTATCATAACTCTCTTGAACAGACTTTTCTTCATTTTTTACTTTGCAGTGCCTACATTTCTTAAAACTGAACAAGGAGAAAGAGAAAATAATAGAAAAAAAATGGGCACCTGTTTACTTTAGTATCCCCATTACACTTGAAAGTAACTGGGAAAACTTTAAAACATGCAGGTGTCATGCACTATATAAATATTACTGTTAGTAACAGAAGTTTGTTTTACTCTAAGTCTTTCCTTCCTCTTCCCCTATCCTAAGTGTTACTCCAGACATTAATGACATGAATTAGGGCATATGCCTTAGAGTCCCCAACAAGATTAACAAAGTCAAAAATGCCCAATATTTCCAGGTTTTCTTATTTTATGTTTTACAAGTATAATTAATGCTTTATAATACCACATTTCATTGTCAATTTCCGAATTGCTGGTTTTATTCCTGTTTATCTCCATTTCCCAAATCCAGTCTCTGCTTCCTTTCCAGTGAATTCTTGGGTCTTCTATTTAATTTTGTGCTTTTTTTCTGTTTCTCGAGTATTTTCTGTTGAAGCACTGGAAAAGGTTTCACTGGCACGGTCTGTCTGTGATCTTTATTACCAGAAGAACAAGAAAAAGAATCTCCTTCTGTTTCACAGTTTACTTTTTGTTGGGCAAACTTTTGTATTTCCTCCTTAGTTTCCCTGCAGGAAAAAATATTCTGAAGCTGGCTGGATACAGCAGTTTGAATCTCATGCCTGCTTCTCTACATTCCCTGAATATTGGAATAAATTTACTCCTCTTCTGCTTGGTGTACAGTAAGTAATAATTTTCCACAAATGCTCTACTTGTCCCACTTTTAGTACTTTGTCCTTCTGCCACAGTTTTGTCAGAATAATTTCCTTCTGCTGGTAGTATTGCATGTTTACTATTAAAGGTCTAGGTTGGTTTCTCATGGCCAGGTTTGGAGCATACACATGATGTGCCCTTTCACTTAGCAACTCCTACTGTGTAATACCAGACCAGTTGCTTATTTGTGCTTTCATAAAATTAATAGACTGTTCCTTCCAGCTTCTCTGGTACAGCAGAAAATCTCAGGTTTTCCCTGCATGCTTTGTCTTCTAATTCTGTTATTTTTTTGAAACATCTCTTCTTGAGCAGTCATATTCAGCAAGTCTTTCCTTCATTTCAACCTCTGATTTTTGCAGTTTTATTATCTTATCTGAATATCTGTTTAAAGCTTCTTCCGTTTTATCGACCCTTTTATTTGAGTTGATATACTCCATCAGGGTTTTGTTTATTTTAATAAGCTCAGAGTACATTTGACTTATTTTTTTCCTCTAGGTTACTGGAAGTCATGTCTTGCACCAAAGCTGGAGCTTGCCGTGGTTTTTGCTGAACAGCTGCAGAAGTCTTCCCAATCAGTGTTTTTTCGTCTCCTTTTGTGGTTTATTTTCTTTCAGGTTCTCTGAATTTGGTTTTTGATGGCCTCCAGGCAGTGTTGTTAGTAGCCAGTTACTGAAATTTACCAAAAAGAGTTCACTGGCTTTCTCTTCTGATTTTCTGTTTTCATGCTGAGAGCGCTGAAATGACTCTGTTACTCATTGTGCAACCATCTTGGAAGTCCCCCAAAGCATTTGGTATTCTTAGTACAACTTAAATTTGGCAAGTGTTAAAACAGTATGAAGACATGACAAGAAATCTTGTTTTATCTACTTTTGCAACACGAGCAGTGAATGGAGACTATACTTCATATTTTGAGTTGACTGTTGAAGTAATACAGAGTATCTATTGTCTTCCTTCTGTCCATTAATAATAGTCATTGTTTTTTTTCAATAACTTTTCTGTTAGGAAAGAGATAAATACATTAGTGCATAGAGTTGCATATGCAGATATTTTAGCTGTATTCACTCTTGTTTCCTGGAAAAGAAATATCCTCGATTATGAAAGTTATCTGGTAAGTTACAAAATATAATAGGATTTAAGATCAATTATTAGAAATAAAAAAATAAGACATTGATGAGATGGTATGCCTGCGTTAGAGTGTGTTAATGTGACGGATATGTAGCAAGCAAATAAATGTAATTTTTGAGTCTTTGGTATACATTGTTAACTCATCAAATTTCTGATTTAATGTACAGTGAATATTTGAGATAATTGTATATTGTTAATCTGTATAATGCCAGGTATTTGCCATTGTTATGGAGAGTAAACCAGGATTTTGTTTCCCCTAGTAGGGCTTGCAGACTAGCTAGTCCAGTGAGTTTGTATTTATGAAGTCCAAGAGTCTCTGAGCATGTACATGTTTGGGGCTGAATAGGTTTCCCAGTTGATGGAGGGGTAGTTGAAGTCCCCTAAGGTAATGGCATTTGGCTGAATGATTAGACCTTCCAAAACTAATCAGGTAGGAGGTATAAGTAGAAGGGAACATAGCAGGGGTCCTGTAGTTGTTTATGATGTGATACTGGGTTTTTAATTAATAGTAAGTTGAACAGGGAGGCATTCCAGGTCATTATTCTGCCTAACAGTTCTGGCAGTGAAATTTTGTTTTACAATATAGACAACCTACTACCTTTAGTAGTACCTTATCTAGTGCAGTAGTTTCTGAACATGTGGTAGGCATTGAAACCTTGCACTAATGGGGTATGTTAATGGCTATAATTGGCTGTATATCACAGAATGTGTTTGATTGTCTGTCTTCACTAAGGAACGTGTCCGTACTCTTGGAGAGGGTGAAGGGAACTTCCTAGTGTTTGCTGATACAGCATTATTGGCCCCACGTTGGAGGATTTATTTTGGTATCATAGTTTGAATCATTTAGTGTCAATAGAAAAGGGGATGCAACACTTGCTTTGCAGGCTTCACCAAGTGCAAAACACAAACAGTAATGGCAGTACATCGAAAGCTTTCCACTCTCCAAAGTGCGGTAAGCATGCTGTTGATTATGATAAGTAAAAGGGTACAGGGGATAAAGCCCCTTGCATAATGTGTTTTGAGAGCACTCTGCTTTTAGTTGAGTGGAAGGGTTGAATTCCACTAAAGTTTTATTTTTTCTGAATGCCATTTATAACTCAGATTCCTGACATTGATGACTGTCATGTGGATCCTATTGTATAAAGTTTAAAATGTAACTTTTAAGTGAGTACTGTTTATTGATCACCAGAGAAACAACATGAATCCCCTCACCACCAAAATACAGTAATGACAATATTATATATTTTTTACTAATAGGAGCTCAAATGTTGCCTTTAAGGAGACTTTGAAGACAATTGAAAAAAAGCCGGAGTGTGGTGGGCTGCCACTGATTTCATTCCTCATTCTTCCTATGCAGCGAGCAACCCGACTACCGCTACTTATGGATGTAAGTATTTTATTTTTATTTTCTTTAGTTTCTGTAATAGCAGAGTGGCTGTAAGGAGCCACTTCAGCCATAGCTTGGGAGTACTGGCTTTGAAACTTCCTCAGAGGCACATAGTAGGCAAATGGAGGCTGATTGAATGGAACCTTGGTCTACATAACAAAGATTTTTTTTAGCAGCTTATAATCTTAATTTTCTGCACAAACTGCTAGACCAAAGGTACTAAGTACAGGAATGGGGCCCTTGCCTGCAGTATTAGGAACACTAGCTTATATCAAATTGTTATAGTTTGTACATTGTAGACACTTGCATCTTTTTGTCTTGTGCTAGGGTCATGCTGTAAGGGTCCATTTTGCCTACTGTTTAAGAAATGAACATATAAATAATAGCTGCCTTAAAATAATTAAATAATGGCTACCTTGTGCAGTCACTTGTCTGACTTTGTTCTTTTTTAGTAAAACATAGGTTCCTGTTTGATTTTAATGAACTGTACCAAACAGTGCAAGACTGGGATAGCTGAATTGCAGTTTTAATTGGAAGACTGTGTTCTAGATGGAATTGTATTGATTTGTTAAGAAATATCCCTAGTGATTACTCTGGTAAGGTAAAAGGATTTCCTAACAGTAGTGAATACATGGTGATCAAAGGATAGTTCACTGTCAACAAGATTGCTTAGATGTCTAACAGATGAGTCAACATTCAAAGGGTATCACCAGTACGTGGGTGCCCAGTTTTTCCTAAGAAGACTGCTGCTTTTCTTGGCTCTGCTTATTGGTACATGTTAGTCAGTCTTGAAGAATTTGGAAGTCAGTTAATGATAACTCCCAACTTTGCAGTCATCTGCAAACTTGGTAAGCCACAAGCCCTTGAGATTAGCTTTGACATGAAGAAGAAAATGTCAAACAGACATGGTTCTATGGCAGATCCCTGGGGACACCAGTGGTGACTACTCTTTTCAAAGAGAGCATGCCTCCTACATTAATAGATTGGGTTCTGTCAGTCATCCAGTATGATATCCAATAGGTAACATGGGAGGTTACAAGTAGTTCAATTAGTTGTTGATAATGCCAGAAAATGGAATTGCATCAAATGCCGTGATCAGGTCCAGGTAGGCCGCATGAACCAATTAGCACAACTCCAATGCATCAATGACCTGTTCAAAGGAGCCCACCAGGTTCAGGAGGCAGGATCGACCATTACCAAACTCAAACCGGCTTGGGTCCAGCGTTTGTACACCACCTTTGTTCCATAATGATTCATTCCATTGCTTTGCAGATAAGCCTGTTCAGGCTTATAAGTCTGTAGTTTCTTGGATCAGTAGTTGGTGTGCCCTTATGGAGCAGGATGACTACCACAGTTCTCTGTTCCTTTGGCATGAATCCAGTGGAGAGACTGAGAGTTGGATAGGCTTAGCAGTGAGTCTACCAGGAAATGTTTGGTGTCGACAAGAAGGAAGCTTGGCACATTATCAAGACCCGTGTAACAAGTGTTTTTGACCTTGTCAAGATCATTTAGGATCTGGAAAAAAATATCAGGATTCACAGCAATAGGGCAACACACAGAAGTACCACAGAAGTCACAGGAAAATAAAGTTGAATTGAATTGAATTTAATGAAGCGCTTTTCGTCTGTGGTATACACAGACTTCCTCAGACAAGAGCTTGTGTTTTAACTTTAAAAATTTTTATTCATGGTTCAAGGTGTGCCTGATTGGTTAATTGAACCTTTGACTTAATACTGCTGTATATTTAAGCTGCTGTTCAGTTAAATGTGTTTGTAATACTTCTTGTCTGAGGAAGTCTGTGTATACCACAGACGAAAAGCGCTTCATTATTGCTGTGAATCCTGATATATTTTTCCTGGTTTGTGCTGTTTAGTACTTGATCATTTAGGATCTGTTTGGAGATGATTGGTGGGGGGGATGTAATAAGTTGCAGAAAATTAGGGGATAGACAAATAAACTTACAGCTGAATTTATCCACTAACATGTTCACTATGTCCTCAGGGGGTAAATAAGTGTTGTTCTGAGCATAGTTTCATAGTATAGTACTAGGCTATCTGCCCTGGGACATTTGTAAGCCTAGCCATAGTGATGTGGCTTTTGCCACCCCATGAAATGGTACAGAATAAATCTAGAATACTGTGCCTCTGTTTAGTAGTGACACAATGAAGGTCCCTTTATATAATAGAATTAGTTTACTGTGCCCCTGTCTAGTAGTGACACAGATGTGACCCCTGGGGGTAAACTTACGATTTCCCATCCACTCATCAAGATTTCTCTTGAAGAGAGTCAGTGAGGGGCTCTGCCTAATACGAACTGGGATCCTGTTCCAAAGCATGGGAAGCCTCTGGGTTATGAATCTATCCCTCCAACATGTCCTATTCATACTTGTGCCGAGGTTTAAGTCTTTAGCTCTCGTGGTCCAGATGGATTTGGATTTTTTGAGGTGGAGCATGTCCATCAGATCCTGATTGGACATGGCCATGTACGTCAGGCAGAGATCACCTCTGAGCAGGCGGTATACTACTGAATAGAGCTGAAGTTTCTTTAGTCTGGCAGAATAAGACATATGTTGGAGACCCTTGATCCTTTTGGTGAGGTACTTTTGTGGTCTCTCCAGCTGTTGCAAATGCCGGGTGAGGTACATACCAAATGGGGCATTGTACTCAATCATGGGTCTGATGAGGGAGGAATATAGGGTACAATGACATCCTTGGATCTGGATGTGAATCCCTTCATGATGAGATGTGCAAGGTAGAATGTTTTTCTAACCACTTTGGCAACGTGGGTGTCAAATGAGAGGTCGCTGTCTACTTGGGTCCCTAGGTCTCTGATTACTTTTTCCGTACTCAGTGGGTTGCTGTCTATGTGTTAATTTGTGGGTACTTTGTTTTTTCCAAAAGGGATGACTATACATTTTTTGGCATTTAGTTTACGGCAGTGACTACGGCACCAGTTGTCCATTTCAGTGAGGCCTTTTTGCATTGCTTGGCATTCCCGTTAAGGTTTCTGACATAGCTAAAGGTTTTGTGGATGTCCTTAATAGAGGTAGCAGTTCTCAATTCATAGTCAGTTGTGGAGGATTTAATTTTGTCTCTCACTTCTTTGTTCGTCATTTTGAGTTCATCAGTAGATGATGAGGTATTAAGTTTATTTCTATGGTCTATGAGTTTCTTCCTCTTATTGTAGTTGGTTTGTACTAGAGTTCCATCATAGGGGTTTATTTCTAAATTTGGCATTGTATTTGTATTTCATGAAGACAGATGCATTCATGCATGCTTTCAGATAAGCATAGAAATTATCCACAACTGGGAAGCTTATAAGGTGAGTCAGTAAGGTGAGGAGGCTACTTAAATTTCACCAGGTCATCAGATGGATTAAGTTTGCTTTAGAGTAGTGTCTTAAGATGGAGACGTTTTGTGGTAAGCTGGTTTTACATTCACTGTAAGTATTAAGGTTTGCTATCACAATCTTGAAGCCCACAATCCTGAAAAATCGTAATCCCTATACCATAACATCAAAAGACCAAAATGCTGACTACCACTATAACTAAAAATCTTGAATGCCCAATACATCTACCAGTGTAAACCCAAGAACAAGTGCTGACATAGGTCCTGCAGGGGTGTGGGTCCAGGATCAAGTGCTGACACAAGTCCTGCAGTGGAGCAAGTCCAGTAGTCCAAGACTGTGATTGTAAACAAGGTATTACAGATTTCATTTCATTTTTACATTTGTTAACCGGGGGAATTCGGCTGGACAGATGTCCATTTTCAGCTGAGGCCCGGGGAGAAAAGCGCCACCTACAATAAGATACAAAACATAAATTGTTCACATGACAATAGAGCTCATATACTAGTTTAACTACACTATGCATTCACAATAGAGCTCATATACTAGTTTAGTTATGCATACAGAATTTCACACATCAAATAAGATACAAACATAAATCATTAACTTGACATTAAAGGATATAAACTATTTTAGCTATACATTCATACTTTCACACAGTCATGATGGTTGACATTATTAGCTAGTCTGTACAATGTTCATCGTGTAGTCAGGTGGTCCCGCAGTCGGCCAAATCCCAAACTCCTGGTCCGGCGTCGGTTGTCGTCGCTTCTTCCCTGACGTCAGTGCAACAGGGGGATAAAAGAGGCAGCCAACGCCATTTTCTTCAGTCTTTCTTGCCGCGTGGTGCCCGAAGCAGAAGCAGTTCGCAAGTGCTGGTCAGCTAGCTCCTGAGATTTTCAAATCGGATTTCAGCCCGAAGTCTTCTCTAAAGCTAAGTACCCCGTTGGGGAAACTTTTCTTGCCTCAGACCGATGTCAGATAAAGTTAATAATTGCATTTCTTGTGGGAAGCAAATACCTTATAAGGATTTTTATTCCTATTGTATTCCTTGCCTAGGCCCAGACCACGACGTCTCTGGTTGTCGGTTTTGTGCTAGGTTCAACAAACGTACAATCAAGCGTCGGGCAGATTTCGCCCGACATTATTTTGGCAGAAAATTTAATTATAGCATGTTGTCGGAGCAACCAACATCAGCAATGATTAAAAAACGCAAGGATAAGGACAGGCAACCAAGGCCAAGACCAGATACTGAGGCCTCAGCAAGGCCTGCCACCGGTTCTCCGGTTTTCAGCGAGGCACCTACGCAGCCCATGACTACCGCAGATTTAGAAATTATGACAGCCTCCCAGACCGAATCTACTGGGCCTCAGGAGCCGGTTCCATCTCACCCCTCGGACGCCAACCCTGACGGTGATCCGGAGATTTTGGACAGGCCTTTGGTTTCTGAAGGTGTCTTCAAACCGACAACTATCTCTATTAACTCTTATGCTAAACTTAAAGCCCCCTTAAAAGTTAGGAAACCAGGTCCACAGCCCCCCCCTCAGGCTCCTATATCTAAAAAACAGATGCTTAAGATGGCTGAGGATTTAATTACCCTTATCAGGGGTTCACAACCCCCTCCTGACAAAAGGCCTAGACTGGAGGAAGATTATCCTTCCTCTGACCAAGCATCCATTTCCTCAGCTAACTCTGAGGACCAGGGTTTTTTCCTTCCCTCCTTATGAAGACTCAGATGCTGAAGAGTCCATTCCCTCTGTCTCCCCCCCCCCCCCCCTGAAGACTACTCTTTTGGGTAAACTTTACACACCATGAGGGAACACTTCCACTGGGAAGGCCAAGATTACTCTGACTCTAAGAAAAGACTCTGTGAGTTTCTTCTTCTCCCACAGCATAGACCCCTTGCAATTCCTCCAGTTTTAGACATTTTGGATGATGTTTACACCGAATCTCATCTAAACCCAGATTCCTTACCTCCTGCACCAGCTAAACCAGACAGATACTACTGAGTTCCTGATTCTCATAAGTTTCTATATAAAAACCCTGTTGCAGACCCCGAAACCATTTCCCAGGGTCCCAAAGGGGTTAAGGCCTCTACTGCTAAGAATCCACTACCTTCTGAAAGAGATTCCAGAGCATTAGAAAGATGGGGGAAGAAAGTGTATACGTCTGCCACTTTGGCCATGAGGGCCTTAAACTGCCAATTCCACATGCTAAAATACCAGCAGTACTTGATTACACAGTTAAAGCAGAAAATGATCCCTCAGACAGATCAACCTGATTACAGAGAGATGCAAGATTTGCTGCATGCAGCAGAACAGGTGGGAAAGCATACCTTACAGTGTGGTTTTGATTCATTGGAAGCCTCATGTAGAGCAGCTGTCACAGGATCTGTAATACGTAGACATGCTTGGCTAAAAGAGCAAGCCTTACCAGAACATGTCAAAGCAAAGTTATTGGATGCTCCATTGCAGAAATATGTATTGTTTGGTGTCAAAGCAGAGGAAGTTTTAAAGAAAATGGAAGAAAAGGCAAAATCTGTGCAGACAGTTAAAGATTTTTTACAGGTACAACCTCCTCATTTCAGCAGAAACTGGCCATCAAAAAACTGGTCCTTTCCTGCATCAGACAGACCCCAAAGGGGTAGGTACAGATGCCCAAGGGGCAGAGGCCAGCCACAAGGTCCTTTCAGGCCTAGACAATGGCACACAACAACTCAGAGGTGGAGACAAAAGATCTCAACCCTTCAGGAAACAAAGACAATGACTTCCCTCTTCGCCTGCCAAGCAAAATTGCCCTGGCAGCACCTTTGGGAGGAAAACTGGCTCTATTTCCATAAAATTGGTGCATCATAACAAAGGACAAATGGGTTCTGGATATTATTACCCGAGGCTACAGATTTCATTTTCACACTTTACCATGGATGAGAGGCATGCCAAATCTGCCTCCAAACCAATGGGCAGAGAGGCACAGACGCAAATTTCAGCTCTCATGGATATGAAAGCAATTCAAAAGGTACCTACAAAGGAGCAAGGTCAAGGTTTTTACTAAAGACTATTTCTAGTACCAAGAAAGGACAAAGCCTGGAGACCCATTTTAGACCTCTCAATCCTAAACACTTACCTGGAGGTACCCACATTCAAAATGCTCACACTACAGCAGCTTCTTCCCATGCTGGGCAAGGAGTCTTGGCTGGTAACGTTGGACCTCAAAGAGGCATACCTGCATGTCCCTATCAGACAAGATTGCAGAAGATACTTCAGATTTTTGGCAGGTACAACGCATTATCAATTCTCTGCATTGCCCTTTGGCTTATCTACTGCCCAGAGTATTTCTGAAATGCCTGGCATCAGTAATTGCATACTGCAGACAACGAGGAATACAGATTTATCCATATCTGGACGATTGCCTGATCCAAGCGGACAGCAAGGCCATTCTATTACAGCATCTGGCATTTGTAACAAAGCTGCTAAGTTGCCTAGGGTACACAGTAAACAAAAAGAAGTCAAAGCTAATACCCTCACAAGACATAATATTCCTGGGTGCCAGGTTAAATACAACGGCCCAGATGGCTTATCTCATGCCAGACAAACAAAAACAACTGACTCAATACTTCAAAAAGATGGCAACTTTTACCCAGCTCACTGCAAGGAAAATCCTACAGACATTGGGGTTCATGGCATCCTGCATTCAACTAATTCCACATGCAAAGCTGCATATGAGGAAATTACAATGTTACCTGAAAAGTCTATGGACTCAACACAGGCACAGCCTCGAAACAAGTATACCTCTCATTCCCTGCCTTCAAAAAGAGTTCCTATGGTGGGCTTAAGCATGTCAAATAAACAAGGGTCTTCCTTTTGTCTTACCGCCAGCAAACCAAACTATGACAACAGATTCTTCAGACTACGCCTGGGGAGCAAACATGGCAGGACAGTGCATACAGGGCAAATGGTCCGCAAAACAAATGCATCTACACATCAACCAAAAGGAGATGCTAGCTGTGCAAAATGCACTGACAGCCTTCAAGGACCTCTTGCATCCAGGACAACTAAACAGGGAGGAACACACTCCTACCCTTTATGCAGACAGGCAATGACCTTGTGGAACACAGCATTGACTTTCAAAGTACAACTGCAAGCACAATTCCTGCCAGGAAAGGAAAACATTTTGGCAGACGAATTAAGCAGAAATTTGGCAGATCCTCACGAGTGGAGACTACACCCACAAGTATTTTCAATGATAACTCAAAGGTGGGGATGCCAGGACATAGATCTATTTGCCTCCCCCAACAATTGCCAACTACAGAAATTTTGCACAAAAACTTATCATTCCCTAGCCTGGAAAGTGGATGCCCTATCATTCAGTTGGACAGCATTGACAGTCTCTGCCTTCCCACTACTACCTCTCTTGACCAAGGTATTACTGAAAGTCAGATCAGAGAGACCTCAAATGATCCTCATTGCTCCGGACTGGCCACATCAGCACTGGTACCCATTACTAAGGACTTTGACTCACAGCTCTCCATGGATCTTACCTCCGTTCCCACTTCTGTTGACTCAGCAAAACTCTCAGATCCCTTCACAGTCAGCTCAGGACTTTAAATTTAGCTGCATGGAGAATACCTTGAATTATCAATCAACACTTCTCTCAAAGGACGTGCTGAATGTCATTTTGGAGGCCAGGAGGCCCAGCACCAGAAAAACTTACTCAGACAAATGGAAAAGATTTTGTGCATGGAACCAGGCTAAAGGCCAAAATCCTTGGATACCAAACATTCCTCAAATACTGCAATACTTAACTGAGATGCTACACAAAGGCCTTTCTTTCTCATCCATTAAGATCCATGCTTCAGCCATTTCAGCTCAATGTAATACGGATCCTCCCATATTCTCACACCCTTTACTAAGGCAGTTTCTCAGAGGGGCTAAGAATATAAGACCCCCCCGAAAATCCCCAATGCCAGCTTGGGACCTCAACTTCATTTTAGAAAAATTAACACTGCCTCCTTTCGAACCAGCCTTCTCAGCAGAACTACAATACTTGTCATGGAAAACAGCTCTGTTGCTGGCTATCACCTCAGCACGCAGGGTCTCAGAACTACAGGCACTTATGGCAGTGGTACCTTTCATCATTTTCCATCAGGACAGAGTCTCTTTATGAACTAACCCTACCTTTATGCCAAAGGTAGTATCCAGTGTTGCTTTGAATCAGACCATTCATTTACCCACCTTTTATCCAAACCCCCAGAATAAAGGAGAAAGACTCCTTCACTCTTTGGACATTCACAGACAGCCATGTTACTATTTGGATAAGACAAAGACCTTCAGAAAAACTGACCAACTCTTTGTATCCTATGCTGCAGGTTCACAAGAAAAGGCTATTTCAAAACAGACCATCTCCAAATGGATAGCATATTGTATCCGTTTTTGCTACTCGCACCATGGGAACGCAGTGCCTGTTAATATTAGGTCCCATTCTACCAGGGCTACAGCAACCTCAGCAGCCTTTCTCAAGGGGGGTTCCAACCAAGGACATTCTGGAGGCAGCTACTTGGAGTTCAGTACACACCTTTAGCAAGCACTACCACCTTCCATTATACTCAAAAACCAGAGCTGGTTTTGCCACGGCAGTTCTGCAGGGCATCCTAGCTTCACCAAACCCAGTTTAGTACCAGCCACCCAACCATAGCTTTGGGATTCAACCCAAGTGTGATGACTGCAGCAGTATTACATGATGAACATAGTACAGTTTTGTACCTACCATAAATGTAGATGTTCGAGTGTATATACTGCTGCAGTCCAGGTTACCCTCCCACCATCCCCTCTACATACCAGGGTGTTGGTTATAACTCCATGTACATCAATCTAATGGATGCATGCCTATATGGTGTATTTGCTAACAGCTAGTACTATTGTTTATCTACTAAGGTATTTTGCATAGTTATTTGTATTGCCTTCCAGTTGGGGGCACCTGACATCTGGGGCAAGAAAAACTGAAGAAAATGGCTTCGGCTGCCTCTTTTATCCCCCTGTCGCACTGACGTCAGGAAAGAAGCGACGACAACCGACGCCGGACCAGGACTTTGGAATTCGGCTGACTGTGGGACTGCCTGACGGCAGGATAACCCCAAATGTGATAACTGCAGCAGTATATACACTCTAACATCTACATTTATGGTAGGTACAAAACTGGACTTTTTCTGTGGAGTCTTGGTTGAGAAACTTCACATAGTAGTAATATAGAGTGTGTTTTTGACATAAGAATAGCTGAAGTTTAAGTCTAGATGTATGCATTCATTGCATACTTCATTCATCATTGTTGGCAATATTGGCTAGTAGCACTGCTGGAGGTTGAAAATTGCAAAAGTGGGGGAAGACAGGAGAGGAAAGAGAGCAAGAGTTAGAGGGAGGAGTGAAAGATTTAGTTAGCTGTTCAGTCGGCATTAGACTGACCTTAGGATTGGGTAGGAAGAAGAACCTGACACTAGTACAGTGAGTCGATCAACCAGGGATGAAACATGGGCATAGCCAGTTTCCTAGATATTGGGTTTTGAGGAGTTTTTTAAATTGAAGGGGGGATGTGGTTGAAGTTAATTGACTTGGGAGTGGAATTCCAGATATTGGCAATGGAACAGGCAAAGAGAGATTTACCAGCTGTATTTCTGTGTTTGATGACATTGACTAGATTTTGATTTTCGGATCTTAAGGTACGAGTGGAAGTGTAGGGATGAATTACTTGATGGAGTGCTGGGATGTTTTCTGGGAGGTAGTAGATTTTGTGTGCTATTGAGAGTTGGTTGAGTAAGAGTAGTTGTGGTAACTCAAGCCAGTTGAGTTGCCTGAGGGCAGGGCAGTGATGTGATCTATAGGAAGCATCAGTGGCAAATTTTGCAATCCTGTTGTAACAGGATTCCATTTTGCTTAGTTCGCTGTGATGATGTAAGTTAGTAAATACTGGGGAGGCATAAAGCAAGATAGATATGAGGCGTGTCCTTGCAATAGTGGCTTTGTTATGTTTGGGAAGGAACTGTTCCTATAAAGGAGACCCAGCTTTTTGTTGACTTTTTTATTGTTTGGGCTATGTGTATGTCAAATTTCAGGTTGTTGTCAATTTCTACTCCTAGGAGGTTAGTGTGGGTTGTTGGGCTCATCATTATGTTTTCCTTTGATTTGTTTATAGGGGGAGATTTTCCTGGACTGAAGAGAATGAGTTTTGTCTTTTTAGGGTTTAGTATCAGTTTGATTTTAGAAAACCAGGATTCTGTTTGTGAGAAGTTGTTTTGAGTTATAGTTTGGAGCTCATTTTGGGTGGAGGCAGCACATATGATAGTGGTATCATCTGCGTATTGCACAATTAAGGCTGAGAGACAGGCTGTGACTATGTGGTTAGTGAAGAGAGAGAAGATCAGTGGACCAAGGATGGACCCCTGTGGGATGCCTATGGCTACTGGTAATAGGGGGGACAGTTCACCTTGCCATAGGACTGCTTGCTGTTGATTGGATAGGTAGTTACTGAACCAAGATTTGGTGGAGGGGCTTATGTTAATGGTAGTTAGAGTGTCTAGGAGCATTGAGTGGTTAACAATATCAAAGGCTTTGGATAAGTCTAGGAATATGGAGGCTGTAAATAGACAGTTGTTTCTATGATTATTGACAATATCAGTGAAAGAGAGTAGTGCTGTTGTGGTGCTGTGGTAGGGTCTGAAGCTGTGCTGTGATTTGGCTAGTAGGTCGTTTTGTTGGAGGAATTTCATTAATTCAGAATGCACAACTCTTGCCGTTATTTTAGATAGGGGAGAAAGAATAGCTATGGGTCGGTAGTTGGTCAGTTGAAGTGATTTGTCTCCTTTATGCAATGGTATGATGTGGGATATTTTCCATAAGTTGGGAACTTTACATTCTGATATTGATCTATTAATAAGGATGGAAACTGGGTAGGCTATTACTTCTGATGCCTTCGGAAACTGGGTAGGCTATTACTTCTTATGCCATTTGAAGGAAGTCTGCTGGCAGGTTGTCAGCTGCTAGGGTGGTTGGTTTCAGTTTTTTGAGGAGTTTAGCAATTGTATTTGTAGATACTGGGTGCAGGGAGAAGTTAGAGAGGTGGTCTAGTGAGCTGGTATGGTTGGGAGTGTCTGTAGATTTGGGAGCATTAGTATTATTTGAGGTGTTGGCTAGGGCTTGGACAGTTTCAGTAAAAAATGTATTAAACTGAGTGGGGATGATGTCCTTCAAGGATGCATCTGCAGTCCTTACAAATGGGTTGTCCTGTCGTCAGGCAGCCCTTCGGTCGGCCGGATTCCAAAGTCTGGGTCTGGCTTCGGCTGGTGTCGCTCTCACCCGACGTCATCTCTGCTGGTCTTCGGGTATAAAGGCATCAGCCGACGCCATTTTCCTCAGTCTTTCTTGCCGCGTGGTGCCCGAAGCAGAAGCTGTTCGCGAGTGCCGGTCAGTCAGAACCAGAGATTCCTACCGAATACTACTTCGAAGACTTCAAAAAAGCTAAGTACCGCGTTGGGGACTCTTTCTTGCCTCAGCCGATGTCAGAAAAAGTAAACAACTGTTTAACTTGTGGGAAACAAATACCTCATAAAGATTTCCACTCTTACTGTTTACCTTGTCTAGGCCCAGACCACGACGTAGCAGCTTGTTTAGCCTGTGCCTCCTTCAACCGACGAACGCTTAGGCGTCGGTTGGAGTTTGCTGAACAGTTTTTCGGCTCAGATTTTGCGTACATTATGCCGTCGGATCCTCCGACAACACAAATTGTTAAGAAACGCAAAGAGAAGGACCGACATTCGCGGTCCGCGGTTTCGGCCGAAACCACGGATAAACAAACCGCGAGTGTCTCGGTTTCGGCCGAAACCGAGAAAACGGTTCAATCCTCAGCCGAATCCATGACTACTACCGAGGCCCCTTCTACTCTTGTTGAATCGGCCACTGAAGTTTTATCTACCAATGTGGGTTCCCTAGAATTATCGGATACCATCCCTTTGGATGTTTCTACTCCAGCACGTGGTGCTGCTAGGCCTCCTGCAACCATGTCTATAAAGGCCTTTGCCAGGGCTAAAGCAGCCAAATTGGCTAAGTCTGTACCTGTTAAACCCCCCTCTCACAGGCCCAGCTCTAGTTCTCAAATGCTTACCCTGGCAGAGGATCTCATCTCTTTAATAAGAGGATCCCAATCTCACCCAGACAGGGCCTCTCAACCTCCAGAAAAAAGACCCAGAACAGAACACCCTGAGACAGTGGCCTCAGCTGGCTCTTCTGATGATTCAGATGATACAGACCATCCTGAGGCTCCTTATTCTACTTATGAAGATTCTGATGCGGAAGAATCTATTCCTTCTGCCTCTCCACCAGAGGAATTTTCCTTTGGGGAAACCTTACATGCCATGAGAGAACAATTCCAATGGCAAGGACAAGATTTCTCAGATTCAAGAAAAAGGCTTAGAACCTTTTTACATTTACCTCAACACAGGCCTTTAGCTATACCTCCAGTTCTCCCTGTAGTGGATGATGCTTTTAATGATGTTTGTACTGCTCCCGACACCTTACCTCCAGCCCCTACCAAACCCGATAGGTTTTACAGGGTTCCGGACACTCATCACCACTTATACAAGGCTCCGCATGCAGACCCTGAGACTATTTCCCAGGGACCTAAGGCAGTAGCTGCGACCTCAGCTAAAAACCCCCTCCCTTCTGATAGGGAATCCAGGTCATTAGAGAGATGGGGTAAAAAAGTATACACCTCTGCTACTCTATCAGCTAGAGCTTTGAATTGTCAGTTTCATATGATCCAATACCAAGAGTTTATGCTAGATCAGTTAACAAAGAAACTGTCTTCTGATGATTCTGTAGATAAGAAATATGTGCTAGAAATGGTTAATAACATACAACAGGTTAGTAACCACTCTTTAAAATGTGGCTATGATGCACTGGAGGCTTCATTTAGATCAGCCATGACTGGTACAGTTATAAGAAGGCATGCATGGCTGAAAGAACAGGCCTTACAGGATCATGTTAAAACAAAACTACTAGATGCTCCTATGGATAAGGCCAATCTATTTGGTTCCTCTGCCCAACAAGTAATGAAGAAAATGGAAGAGAAGGCAAAATCAGTACAAACAGTTAAAGATTTCTTACAGGTTCAGCCTCCAAGGTTTAGCAGGAACTGGCCTTCCAAAAATTGGTCCTTTCCAGACTCCTCTAAATCTTAGAGAGGCAGGGTTAGACGCTCCAGAGGCAGAAATCAATCCAGAGGAGGTGCCTATAGGGGACATCACTGGCAAGGCAATAACCAACGAGGCACAGAGTCTACCACCGCCTCTACAACACAATTACAGTGACTTGATTCTGACACCGCCTACCAGGGAACAGATTGCAGCACCCTTAGGCGGAAAACTAGCCTTATTTTCAAAGAACTGGCATCATATCACAAGAGACAAGTGGATTTTGCAGATTATAGATCAAGGCTACAGGTTTCATTTCCACACCTTACCAGTAAAAAGAGGAATGCCAAACCTGCCACCAAATCAAAAGACAGACGCTCTAAAACAAATAACTCAATTGACAAAAATGAGAGCTGTAGAAAGGGTACCACCCACAGAAAAGGGCAAAGGTTTTTACTCCAGACTATTCTTAGTCCCAAGAAAAGAAAACAGTTGGAGGCCTATTCTCGACCTGTCCGCTTTGAACACATTCATCATTGTCCCAAAATTCAAAATGCTGACCCTACAGCAACTTCTTCCCATGCTGGGCAAGGAGTGTTGGCTAGTCACTCTAGATCTCAAGGAGGCATACCTGCACATCCCCATACGACCAAATTGCAGAAGATACCTCAGATTTGTTGCAGGATCAGAGCATTATCAATTCTCAGCATTGCCCTTTGGCTTATCTACTGCGCCCAGAGTATTCACAAAATGCCTGGCATCAGTAATCGCTCATTGCAGGCTTCAGGGGATCCAAATTTATCCATACCTGGACGACTGCCTGATACAAGCGGACAACCAACACAAGCTGACTCAAGACTTACAAAGAGTCATTTGCTTACTTCAAGCCCTGGGATACACAGTCAATCTAAAAAAGTCAAGACTGAAACCATCCCAAACAAGAACCTTCTTGGGTGCAAAATTGGACACAGTAAAACAGATGGCATTCTTAACAGCAGAAAAGCAAGAACAACTACCTCTTTACTTCATGGCATTAATGAAGCAAGACAAACTAACAGCAAGGAAAGTACTGCAGGCCCTGGGCTTCATGGCCTCCTGCATAATACTGGTTCCTCATGCCAGACTGCATATGAGAAAGCTACAGTGGTACCTGAAGAACTTATGGTCTCAACACAAGCACAGCTTAGAAACCGAAATACCACTAATCCCATGCCTAAAGCAAGAATTCCTTTGGTGGGCTCAAGCATGCCAATCAAATCCAGGCTTGTCCTTCCACAGCAAACAAGCAAACCAAACCATCACAACGGACGCCTCAGACCTCGGTTGGGGGGCTCACATGCTGGACCACTGCATTCAAGGCTTATGGACTCCAGAACAGCTACACCTGCACATAAATCAAAAAGAAATGCTGGCAGTAAAACTAGCAATCCAGAATTTCAAACCATACCTCAAAGAAGGCCAATTGAGGATAAGGACAGACAATACCACTGTCATGTGGTACATCAACAAGCAGGGAGGCACTCATTCTTACCCCCTATGCCGAATGACTCTGGACCTATGGGACATGGCTCTGAGCTACAACATTCAGTTACAGGCTATATTTGTACCAGGAAAAGAAAACATCCTAGCAGACATGTTAAGCAGAACTACCTTGGATGCTCACGAATGGATGCTACACCCGAACATCTTCAAGACCATCACAAAGAAATGGGGGATGCCACAAATAGACCTATTCGCATCACCGCTCAATCACCAGCTCAAGAAATTCTGCACAAGGATATACCATCCTCTTGCTTGGAAGGTGGACTCTCTATCCTTCAGTTGGAAAGGCCTGACAGCATATGCATTCCCACCTCTTCCTTTGATGCACAAGGTGCTACTGAAAATCAAAGAGGAACGTCCAAGAATAATTCTGATAGCCCCAAATTGGCCAAGGCAACATTGGTATCCATTATTGAGGACCACCTCACGGGGGGAAATGTGGACACTTCCCCTGATTCCCTTGCTGTTAACTCAGAGCAACTACAACATCTTGCATCCCAACCTGAAAACTCTGCAACTAACTGCCTGGAACATTGCATGACAGCAACTAACCCAGACTTATCTCAAAGGGTTAAAGACATCATCCTTGAAGCCCGCAGACCTTCAACAAGAAGGAACTATGCAGGAAAATGGAAAAGATTTGTCATTTGGAGTACTGAAAGAGGGAAAGATGTGTCAAAGATAGATATTGCCAACATCCTGGAATATTTGGCAGAGCTTCTCCATGCAGGCCTGTCCTACTCCTCCATTAAGATACATGCATCAGCTATTTCTGCAGAATACAGCTTTGATTCTCCTGTCTTCTCCCTCTACTCAGACAGTTCCTGAGAGGAATTAAGAATGTAAAACCTCCTAGGAAACCACCATTACCAGCATGGGACTTGAACTTTGTGCTAGAAAAATTGACACTCCCTCCATTCGAACCAGCAGCAACAGCAGACCTCCAACACCTATCCTGGAAAACTGCTTTCCTACTGGCAATTACTTCAGCAAGAAGGGTTTCAGAACTACAGGCTTTAATGGCAGTACAACCCTTCCTAATCTTTCATCAAGATAGAGTATCCATGAGAACTAACCCTACATTCATGCCTAAGGTGATATCCAGAGTGTCTCTAAACCAAGCGATCCACCTACCTACCTTCTTTCCCAATCCACAGAACAGGGGAGAAAGATTCCTGCATACCTTGGATGTACACAGACAGTTACGCTACTACCTGGACAGAACCAAGGCCAATAGGAAAACAGACCAACTTTTAGCAGCCTACGCAGCAGGAAGGGAAGGAAAAGCAATTTCCAAACAAACAATCTCCAAGTGGATAGGAAATTGCATAAGATTCTGTTACTCCTACCATGGAAAGCAAATTCCACAGAACATAAGGCCGCACTCTACAAGGGCTACTGCCACTACCACAGCATTCTTACGAGGAGTGGCTACCAAGGACATTATTGAGGCGGCTACTTGGACCTCCGTGCATACATTTGCCAAGCATTATAATTTACCTCTATACTCCAGATCCCGAGCAGGGTTCGCCACTGCTGTCCTACAAGGGATCCTAACTACACCATAATTCTTCTTCCTCTTCCCCTAGTTTGGCTATGGTATTCTACCCATTTGTAAGGACTGCAGATGCATCCTTGAAGGACATAGTACAGTTTTGTACCTACCATAAATGTAGATGTCCGAACAGGATAGCATCTGCAGTCAGGATTACCCACCCTCCTTCCCCTCTGTGGTACTCCTAGGGTATTTGCCCTCCTAATAGCTAGCTAGGGGGGGATTTCTTATGGTGTATTTGTTTGTATATATGTACATACATGTTTATTTTTGTATTTGCCTTCTACCTTTTGGAAACATTGGCATTTCCCAAAATTTAGCTTTACAAGAGGGCAACTGGCATCTGGGGCAAGAAACACTGAGGAAAATGGCGTCGGCTGATGCCTTTATACCCGAAGACCAGCAGAGATGACGTCGGGTGAGAGCGACACCAGCCGAAGCCAGACCCAGACTTTGGAATCCGGCCGACCGAAGGGCTGCCTGACGACAGGACAACCCATTTGTAAGGACTGCAGATGCTATCCTGTTCGACATCTACATTTATGGTAGGTACAAAACTGTACTTTATCGTGGTTAGTTGGTAATACAGGTGTGGGGGTGGAGGATTTTCCTGGGTTCAGTAAGTTGCTTATTGTAGCCCAGAATTTGTTAGGATTATGAGCGTGTTTTTCTTGCATGGATTTATAGTAGTTCGTTATGTCTATTTTTATTTGTTTTTTTACTTTGTTCCTAAGCTCTTGATAGTTTTGTTTCAATGAAGCGGTTTTGACTTTGTGAAATTGTAAACAGGATTTGTCCCTTTCTTTGATTAATGTTTTGTTATCTTTTGTTAGCCATGGGGCATATTTGGTTTTGATTCTAATGGGTCTAGAGGGTGCATGCTGGTTTAGAATCTTTAGGAATGTTGAATTAAAGAACTGTACAGCTTTGTCTATAGGCAGTTGTTTTAGTGGGTTCCAGTTGCAGTATTTAAGTGCATTGGTAAATTCAGTGGGTTTAAAAAGATTGTTTGTTCCGTATTACCCTGAGTATAGGTTGGTGAGTATGGTGTGGTCTATTCCTAATTATGTAGGTTGCTTGGTGGTCACTCAAGACTCTTTGGAAGACAGCCTGATTGTTGTGCTTGAGTGGGGTCGGATATCAGAATCCAGTCTAGTATAGACTGGCGTTTGCTTTTCTTGTCAGTTCTAGTGGGGTCAGTTATAATTTTGGATAACCCATGAAGGTTAATGTGGACTGCTGGGGTTTGGCTGGTGCAATCAGACCAGTCAATGTTAAAGTCGCCTAATAGTATGGTTTCTTGTGGGAGATAGGTGGACATCCAGTCTAGTAGGCTTTCTAGTTTAGTAATGTTATTGCCTGGTGTGATATAACCCCCAGCAATAATTATTTGTTTGCTGGAATTAAGTTTTAATCTTACAAGAATTAGGTCTACATCTTTGATATCATCAGAATTACATTCAATTTGATCTATATTGAGATGATTTTGAAATGGGATAGCTACACCTTCTCCCTTTTTTCCAATTCTATCTTTGCATAGAATATTGTATCCAGGACATGTAATTTCATTACTATGGTTATCTGGTTTGAGCCATGTTTCTGTTAACATGGTTATATCTGGTTTATAAAGAGCTAGGAGGGCGTGAAGGTCCTGTGATGTTCATCGTGTTCCACTGTTGCATTACTGTTGTCCTTACACTTGGGTTATCCTGCTGGCAGGCTACCCGCAGTCGGCCCGAATTCCAAAGTCCTGGTCCAGCGTCAGTTGCTGTCACCTCTTCCCTGACGTCAGTGTGCCAGGGGTATAAAAGATGCAGCCAACGCCATTTTCTTCAGTCTTTCTTGCCGCGTGGTGCCCGAAGCAAAAGCAGTTCACAAGTGCCGGTCGGCCGACTCCTAAGATTTTCGAAATTGAATTTCAGATCCGAAGTCTTCATTAAAGCTAAGTACCCCATTGGGGAAACTTTTTTCTTGCTCCAGACCAATGTCAGAAAAAGTTAACAGTTGTATTTCTTGTGGGAAGCAAATACCTCATAAGGATTTTCATTCTTACTGTATTCCTTGCCTAGGCCCTGATCACAACGTTGCTAGCTGTCGGTTTTGTACTAGATTTAACCAACGCACTATTAAGCGTCAGTTTGATTTTGCCTTTCATTACTTCGGCCGAAGATTTAATTATACAACGCTGGTGGAACAGCCGACGACCGGAGTTCACAAAAAGCGCAAGGAAAAAGAAAAGGACAGGCATCCGAGGTCCAAAACAGACGACGAGGCTTCTTCTAATCCAATCACCAGTTCTCAGTGAGGTGCTTTTGCAGCCCCTGACACCCACTACCTCAGAGCCACAGGCCGCTGACGACTCCCACGTGGAGCCAGCTAAGCCTCTGGATACTCGAGGTATCAGACACTCGGAAACAATTCCCTCAGATGGGTCCAGAGCCGCTGAGCAGGCATCAGCTTCTGAGGGTGTTTTCAGACCTACACAGTTATATGTAAAGCCTACTTCAGCATCAAAATCAAAGACTAAAGCAGTGCAAAAGACAAAGAAACAAATACAGCAATCTCCAGGACAGGCCTCTATGCCTAAAAAGCAGATGCTCAAAATGGCCGAAGACCTAATTACTCTGATCATGGGCTCCCATCCCCCTCCTGATAAGAGGCCTAGGCAAGAGATAGAATATGACTCTTCAGATCAGGTTTCCATTTCCTCGGACTCCTCTTCTGATCAGGAATACTCTCTTCCTCCCTATGAGGATTCTGATGCTGAAGAATCTATCCCTTCAGCCTCTCCTCCTGAGGATTATTCTTTTGGGGAAACCTTGCATACCATGAGGGAGCACTTCCACTGGGAGAGCCAAGATTACTCAGACTCTAAGAAAAGGCTTAGAGATTCTTTGTTACTTCCTCAGCACAGGCCCCTGGCTATTCCCCCTGTGCTAGACATAGTGGATGATGTATTTTCAGAGTCCGGCCTTTCACCAGACTCTTTACCCCCTGTTGCTACTAAGCCAGACAGATACTACAGGGTCCCAGATTCTCATAAATTTCTTTACAAAAACCCTGCTGCTGACCCAGTAACAATTTCTCAGGGTCCCAAAGGGGTCAAAGCTGCTACTGCGAAAAACCCTATTCCCTCTAACAGGGATTCTAGGGCTGTAGACAGATGGGGGAAAAAGGTCTACACTTCTGCTTCTCTGGCTGTAAGGGCTTTAAATTGTCAATTTCATATGCTTAAACATCAGCAATACCTACTGTCTCTGCTTAAACAGAAAATGTTGACAAATTCTGAATGTGCTGAAAATAAGGAATTGCAGGATTTATTGCATGCAACTGAACAAGTAGGAAAGCATACATTGCAATGTGGATTTGATTCTTTGGAGGACTCTTGCAGGGCCGCAGTTATGGGTTCTGTCATTAGAAGGCATGCTTGGTTAAAGGAACAGAATCTGCCCGATCATGTTAAAGCAAAATTATTAGATGCTCCATTACAGCATGATACTTTATTTGGTGTTAAAGCAGAGGAGGTTTTGAAGAAAATGGAGGACAAAGCGAAATCTATGTAAACAGTAAAGGATTTCTTACAGGTACAGCCACCTAGATTTAGCAGGAACTGACTTACTAAGAATTGGTCCTTTCCAGTGTCAGACAGGCTACAAAGAGGCAGATACAGACGCCCGAGAGGCAGATCTCAGCCCCAAGGCTCTTATAGGCCTAAACAATGGACTGCTCCTACCTCCAAAAGCAGAGAAGACAAATCACAGCCCTACAGAAAACAGTCCCAATGACTTTCCTCTGCCAGCACCGAGCACTTATCTTTTGGCAGCCCCTTTAGGGGGAAAACTAGCACTTTTTTCACAAAATTGGCACAGGATTACCAATGACAAATGAGTTTTAAATATAGTGTCCTAGGGCTACAGGTTCCACTTTCACACCCTGCCAAAGGCAAAAGGTATGCCAGACCTGCCACACAATCAGTGGGCAGAGGCGCAAAAGCAAGTATCATCTCTCATGGGCATGAGAGCTATTCAGCAAGTACCATAGCAAGAGCAGGGACAAGATTTTTATTCAAGACTATTCTTGGTGCCCAGAAAGGACAAAGCCTGGAGACCAGTACTGGACCTGCCTACTCTAAACACATTTCTGGACGTTCCAAAATTCAAAATGTTGACTCTGCAGCAACTTCTGCCCATGCTGGGCAAGAAGGCCTGGCTTGTAAAGTTGTACCTAAAAGAGGCATAACTGCATTTCCCAATCAGACAAAATTGCAGAAGATACCTCAGATTTACAGCTGGATCAATGCATTACCAATTCTCTGCACTGCCCTTTGGCTTATCTACTGCGCCCAGGGTCTTCACAAAATGCCTGGCACCAGTAATTGCTTATTGCAGACAAAGAGGAATACAAATATATCCTTACTTGGATGACTGCCTCATTCAAGCAGAGAACAAGGACATTCTACTACAGCATCTGGCATTTGTAAAAAAGATTATTAATTTGCCTAGGGTACACAGTAAACGAAAAGAAATCAAAACTAATACCCTCTCAAGAGATAATATTCCTGGGTGCAAGCATAAACACAACTGCCCAGATGGCTTATCTCACACCAGACAAACAAAGGCAACTGACTTCTTACTTCAAAATGTTGGCAACAAAGACCCACTTATCTGCAAGAAAAATTCTACAGGCCTTGGACTTCATGGCATCCTGCATCCTACTGATTCCATATGCAAGACTGCATATGAGGAAACTTCAATGGTATCTAAAATGTCCTTGGGCACAACATTGCCACAGCCTGGAAAATGTGATTACACTCATTCCCTGCCTGCAACAGGAGTTTCGATGGTGGGCACAAGTCTGTCACCTCAACAAGGGACAACCATTCACCATACCCACAGCCAGGCAATCAGTAACAGACACTTCAGACTATGCCTGGGGAACTCACATGGCAGGAAAATGTATTCAGGGAACATGGCCTGCAAGCCAAATGCATCTTCATATCAATCAAAAAAAGATTTTAGCTGTTCAAAATGCCCTGACAGCTTTCAAGGATTTGCTTCATCGAGGACAACTACTGATAGACAGACAATACAACAGTTATGTGGTACATAAACAAGCAGGGAGGCACTCATTCCTACCCCCTCTGCAGACTAGCCATGACTTTGAGGAACACAGCACTGGACTACCAAGTACACCTGCAAGCACAATTCCTGCCAGGAAAGACAAATACACTGGCAGACGAGCTAAGCCAAAACCTCATTGATCCCCACGAGTGGAAACTGGATCCACAAATCTTCACCATGATGATAAGGAAATGGGGACGCCCAGACATAGATCTATTTGCCTCTCCTCACAATTGCCAACTACAGAAATTCTGCACAAGGACTTATCACAGTCAAGCATGGAAAGTGGATTCCTTATCTTTCAGCTGGAAAACCCTTACAGTATATGCCTTTCCTCCACTGCCTCTCCTATCCAAGGTACTACTAAATGTCAGACAAGAGAAGCCGAAAATGATACTGATTGATCCAGATTGGCCCCACCAGCACTGGTATCCAATCTTAAAGTGCTTGTCACAGGGCCCAGCCTGGACATTGCCTCTTATTCCTCACTTACTGACCCAGCAGATCAATTAGATCCTGCACAGCCAACTCAAAACCCTAAATCTAGCAGCATGGCGAATACAGTGACAATTCACAACACACCTCTTTCCAAAGCAGTTATGGATGTTATTCTGGAGGCCAGAAGGCCAAGCACCAGGAAATCTTATGCAGAAAAATGGAAAAGATTCAGTGCCTGGAATCAGGCACAAGGTTTTGATACACTGGAACCAAACATTCCTCAAATTTTACAATACTTAACTGAGATGCTAAACAAAGGCCTAGCCTTTTCATCAATCAAGATCCATGCCACTGCCATTTCAGCTCATTACAGTACGGATCCTCCTATTTTTTCGCATCCACTACTAAGGCAGTACCTCAGAGGGGCCAAAAATGTAAGACCCCCAAAAAGAGCACCAACACCTGCATGGGATCTCAATTTCGTCTTGGAAAAACTCACACTGCCTCCTTTCGAGCCAGCCAATACAGCTAATATAAAATTTTTATCATGGAAAACAACTCTGCTCCTAGCAATCACTTCAGCAAGAAGAGTCTCAGAGCTTCAGGCATTAATGGCTGTGGAACCTTTTATAATCTTTCATTCAGACAGGGTTTCTCTGAGAACAAACCCTTCTTTTATGCCTAAGGTAGTGTCCAGTGTGGCCCTCAATCAAACTGTTCATCTGCCTACCTTTTATCCAAACCCACAGAATAAGGGGGAAAGACTTCTGCATTCTTTGGACATACACAGACAACTACGCTTCTATTTGGACAGAACTAAAGCTTTCAGAAAAACAGAGCAACTTTTGGTGGCATACGCTGCAGGATCCCAAGGAAAGGCCATTTCAAAGCAGACCATTTCAAAATGGATAGGCCATTGCATTTGTTTCTGCTATTCTCAACATGGCAAATCAGTGCCTAAGGGCATTAGGCCACATTCAACCAGAGCAGCAGCCACTTCAGCAGCCTTTCTCTGAGGAGTACCAACCAAGGACATTTTAGAGGCTGCAACTTGGACTTCAGTGCACACTTTTACAAGGCACTACCACTTACCTCTTTACTCTAAAGCCAGAGCAGGCTTCGCCACTGCAGTTCTGCAGGGCCTTATAGCCTCTCCTAATTCTATTTAGACCCAGCCACCCAACCTCAGCTTTGGGATTCTACCCAAGTGTAATGACTGCAACAGTGAAACACGATGAACATAGTACAGTTGTGTACCTACCATAAATGTAGATGTTCGAGTGTATTCACTGTTGCAGTCCAGGTTACCCACCCACCATCCCCCTTTCTTTGCTGGGACTTATCTCTACTTCTCTATCCTATACAACCTATGTGGTGTATTTGCTTGTAGATGAAGGTAATGTTTATTTTACTGTATGCATTTTTATTGGCATAATGTTTTAGCCTACCCTTCAGGGGGCACCTGACATCTGGGGCAAGTAAAACTGAAGAAAATGGCGTTGGCTCCATCTTTTATACCCCTGGCACACTGACGTCAGGGAAACGGTGACAGCAACCGATGCCAGACCAGGACTTTGGAATTCGGGCCAACTGCGGGTAGCCTGCCAGCAGGATAACCCAAGTGTAATGACTGCAACAGTGAATACACTCGAACATCTACATTTATGGTAGGTACACAACTGTACTTCTTGTTAAGTATACTTCTTGTGTTTAGGTTTAATAGGAGGAGTGATGAAGTTGGTCTTGGGTATAGAGGATTTGATTGATTTGATTGATTTGAGTTGATATTGGGAGATGTTTTGGGACCTGGGTTTGGGTGAATGTCTCCACAGCAGGAGAGGTTTTGGCGAAGGTAGAGGTATAGTTTGGCCAACTTATGTAGTATTTTTGTTAGTTTTGAATAGTATTGAGGGTTGGCTTTCTGTTGACTAATGTAATATGGGTGAGAGAGAGGGTGTGATGAATAGAGGTTGTAAGGTGATATGGGATAGTTCTTTAGCTTTAAAGAGTTGGTTAGGATGTCTGTTTGCCATGGTGGAGGGGGCTGAAGTTGAGGTATGAGTGATAGGAGGTGAGAATAGACAACTGGAGAAGAGAGAGGACAATTAATGGATAAGGTGCTAGTTTACGTAGGTGGGTGTTATATGTGTTGGACATGTTATGGTGCAAAGAGGTATTGGACAAGTTTGAGAGGGTTATTAGTAAGTTTAGGAGTTGGTTGTAGAATAAGGGTGTGGTGTTAGGTGTGACTGCTATGATTGAATATGGGTGTGGTCACTGATTGTAATGGAGATGTGGGTGTGGTGCATACCTATAAATGTAATGGATATGGGGTGGGTGGGAATGGGGGTAGGGTAGGGGAGCGTAGAGAGCCCGAGCGTTAGTGAGCACAAACGGAGTGGGGCAACACCATCCTGTAGGTGCAGCAGAAGGTATATGAAAAAAACAATCAGTGAGTATTTCAACACCTTCTGTGGGTCAAGCTATTTGCTTAGTGTTTATTTTAAGCAGAGAATTGTCGCTTTTAATTCTATTTCTTTTTATATTCTTAATATTTCTTTGTATTTTGTTTGCACTAAACTTTGAGGAGGGCTAAGCAGTAGTGAATCTGAGATGAGGTTAAAGGAGTTGAGTAAGTGGATAAAGATAGAGAATGGGGGAATTATGGCTTGGGGGTTGAGCAGGGTGGTTTTTGTGTAGGAAAAACGTGTCTGAGAAAGGCAGTAGTGGTGGTTAAGGAGGAGTAATGAGTGACTCCTTCAGTGTGAAGCCTGGGAGTACAGGGATAGGACTGGCAGAGAGTATGGCTAGGTAGGTAGGCCTGAGGTAGCTTGGTCTATTAAGGGAGCAGGGGTAATAGGGTGGGGGTAGATAGAGATGTGTTGTGGCTGACCAGGAGCAAATACCTTTTAGGAGGCACAAACAGTAGGCACACACCTATTGTTAAATATTGACTAGAGAACAACAGGTCTATTTAGAATAAGGTATCACATACACTGTTAGTTGTTTTTACTGTATCTGGAGATGACTTCCACCAAGTAGGAACACATGTAGTTGGTATGGATGGTCTTCAGATTTGTCTGGGGTTTAGGTAAAAGCCTTGTTTGTTTTGGTCCCAGGGTCCTGGTCAGCTCAACACCATAGTGGTTGGGGCAGAGTGGATGGAAGGAAGATTTGATTTGACCTGTTGTCTAGTAACTGTAGGTGTTGAGCACAGGGTAACAAAATTGGTGGGAACTGGGTCCAATATTTTTGAATCCTTAGTTGAGACGTGAGCTAGTCTTGGGAGATAACATTAATGAAGTGAAGGAGTCTTTGTGCATATTTATTTGAAATGGTGAAAGTTTCACAGTCAATGGCAGGATAGTTGAAGTTTCCCAAGAGAACGCTGTTTGGGTCAATTGGGAGGTATGTCAGTTTGCTTATATGTGTCTCACAGGAAGCAGGTGATGTGGGTGTTGGGTGAGTACAGTAGTTGGCTGTGATTTTTTTTTTTTTACCATTGAAAGAATATGAAGAAGTTCAAAGTCATTGTCCTCAAGAGTTTGAAGGTGAGCTTGCATGTTAGGAATACTGACATGCCCCCCCCCCAGTAGCACTGCCATTTTTCACACTAGGTCTGAAGGAATGGCAGGCAATGAAACCCTGCACTGTGTGGGTGATATTGCTGATGTCCTTCTATTCCTATGTTGCAGTATTCTTGGTGTGGGATTTCCTGCCTCAGGCAACCCGTACGTCGGCTCCTATATAAAAGCTTGGGCTCTGCTGTTGCAGCTGCGTGGGACATCACACGTAGGGCCGTAAACCAGGGACCCTATGTGTGACGTCTGCATGCACAATCCTCAGAATTTTTCAGCCGCAGATGACTTTGCATCATACGATCGTTCTCCAGATGTCAGATCGACTATAGATAAGTAACCCGTTGGGTTTTTTTGCATTTCTAATATTTTACTGATCTTTTACACTGCTTAGGCTTGGTTGTTGAAGCTTTCAGCTGATGTCAGGTAAAAAGGGAAAGTGCCAATGCAGGCGCCAGATTCCCCATAAGGACGCCCATGACAAATGTGTTTTCTGCTTAGGCCGGGAACACGACCATAACGCCTGCTTTATTTGTAAATCTTTTGTGTCTAAGACCTTATGTAGCCATCTGGCAGCTCTAAACCTTTACTTAGAAAACCAACGTCTCAAACAGCTGGCTCTCAGGATGGATCCCGCTTCGGAGGTCACCCAAGAACCTCTGCATAAGAAGGCCAAGATGCCTAGGCCTTCGTCACCTGCCGCTTCGCACCCGGACGCCCCACCAACTACCGATGTATGAGTTGAGGAACGTTTGGTGGATCCATCGCCTCCATCGACCTCCCTCGCAGAGGCAGCTACACAGCCGACGTCCAGCATGTCCACGGAGCTTTCTCAGACACACCGACGCTTGTCGGTTGAGGGGGAACCAGATTTGGTGGGGTCCTTCGACTGGGATCTAGACCTCAGATGCAGCCACTGCCAAACCCAGCTCTAGACCGACTGCAACCAAAAAGAAGCAGAAAACTAAACATATTTCACCTGCTTCTGAAGCCCCTCCAGACTGGGAGGCCTTCACTTCCTCTCTATGCAGGACTTTATGGCCCTTAGGCCTACTGCCTCACCCACAACTACATTGCCTCAGCTAAGCCCTAGGCCTACCTCTGCTTCTTCTATATGGCTCCCCTCCCTGAGGAAGAAGAACATGAATCTACCTACTCTTCCTCAGATGAATCCATCTCTCATGCATCCCAGATTGCATCTCCCAAGGAATATTACTCTCCTGATGAGGATTCTTCACCTGAAGACATTACATTTGGTGAAACCATCACCAAAATGAAAGACTACTTCAAATGGGATACTTCCCAGATGACAGAAACCCAAAAAAGATACTTTGAACTGCTGCAAGTGGAGTCCCCCCTCCCCTTCAGCTGTTCCCCCTGTTCTTCCTGCATACTTGGATGCATTTTCTGGAGCCTCTAGAACTCTTGATTCACAGCCCCCTGCACCTATGCGCGCAGATCGCTTTTACAAGGTGGCAGAGGAACAAAAATTCCTCATAAAGCCACCTTTAGCAGACCTAGCAGTGATTGCCTCTGCCCCTGATAAACAGTCTAGGTTGTTACCTTCTGCCTCCCTATTGCCCACAGGTAAAGATAGCAAATCCATGGATAGGATAGGCAAGAAGGTGTACACTTCCTCCACTTTGGCCTTCAGAGCCATTAACTATCAAACACACATGACCAAGTATGCCCTGGACTTAGTGTCCCAAGCCAACTCTATGCTGGCTTCTATTCGTGACCGTCCCATTAAAATGGATATCTCCTCCAAATTATCCTTAGCACTACAAGTGGCTAGACACTCTATAAGATGCAGCTACAATGCTGCAGAAGCTTCTGCTCGCTCTGCAACATCAGCATATGTCCTTAGGAGATATTCTTGACTTGTACTACAAAATCTGCCAGAGGACTTCAAGTCCAAAATCTTGGATGCTCCCCTGGATCACAACATCCTCTTTGGAAAGCAATCTGCAGACCTATTTAAGAATCTGCAAGAAAAAAGCAAAGAGTTACAGGATATTAAACATCTACTGGTATCCCCTATACCCAAATTTTATAGAACTACCCAGCTAAGACTACCTTTGTTAGGCGTAACCCGCATTCTACTGCCTCCTACTCCAGACCCAGAAGAGGAACTAGAAGACATTCATCATATAGGGCCACTGGCCCACCTCCTCAACCTAGACAGCCCTTTCAGGACAGGGGAGGTTCTAATAGCGCGTGACTGCCTTGCTCATCTGCCCCTCTCAGCTCGCCTTACCCACTGTTTCCCCTTCTGGCAAAAAATCACCACAGACCAATGGGTATTAACCATTATTCAAAAAGATACTTCCTATCCTGGAAACAAATTCTCCCCTGGAAAGGCATTCCATTTCCCCCAAAAATCTCCTTCCACAAATTCTGTCAGACCTGCAACAACAAGGCACAATAGAGCCTGTTCCCACAGGGCAAGAAGGAAAGGGATTCTACTCCCGTCTTTTCCTGGTCCCTCAAAAGGACGGACCCTGGAGACCCATTTTAGATCTCTCCTTCCTAAACCATTACCTGCAGGTACCATCCTTCAAAATGCTGTCACTGCCCACTCTCTTGCCCCTCATACCCTCAAATACTTTCATGGTCACCTTGGACCTAAAAGATGCTTATCTGCACATTCCTATCAGGGCCTCACACAGATGTTTCCTGCGTTTCTCTGGCCCATCTTCGCACTTCCAATTTACGGCCTTGCCCTTTGGCTTATCCACTGCCCCAAGAGTGTTTACAAAGTGCCTAACCCCAGCCATTGCCTTCTGCAGGACCCAAGGAATCCAGATTTATCCATATCTGGACGACATCCTTATCCTGGCACAGTTGGAAGATTCCTTCAACACATCTACACTTCACTGTGTCACTTCTACAAAGCCTAGGGTTCACCCCAAACCTCAAGAAGTCCTCCCTGAACCCGTACAAGGACAAGCTATTCCCAGGTTGCAGAATCAATATAGACCGAATGAAAGCCTTTCTCCCACAGGACAAGGTTCTTTCTCTAGCTTTCCACTTCCAGGAAGTCTTGTTCTCCCAGACAGTCACTGCAGGGCAATTCCTTCAACTCCTGGGATTGATGGCAGCAACCATCCCCAAGCTGCCATTGCCCAGAATGCATATGCAAAAACTGCAATGGTACCTCAAAAATATCTGGTCACAACACCAGAATTACTTGGAACAGGTTATTCCCCTTCTTCCCTGTTTAAAGAAGGAAATCATTTGGTGGATCAAACAAGTACAACTAAACCCAGGGCTTCCACTGCAACCCCCCAACCCATATAAATATTGCATACAGATGCCTCAGACTTGGGTTGGGGAGCCACCTTGCACTCTTACAGAGTACAAGCCCAGTGGCAACCTCCCATGAAAAACCAAACACATCAATGTAAAAGAAATGACAGCAGTTCTTTTAGCTCTGCAAACCTTCCTACCCCTACTGCTACCAGGTCATCTTATGATAGTAATAGACAATACCACTGTAATGTGGTACATCAGCAAACAGGGAGGTACCAAGGCATACCAATTGTGCAGGCTAACCCTACTACTTTGCGATCTAGCATCCCAGCACAACATATCCCTGCAAGCCAGCTACATCCCTTCACAGGACAACAAGCAGGCAGACCTCATGAGCAGAACATCCTCTCCACAACACAAATGGATGCTGGACAGGACGATCCTCCTAGAAATAGTCCACCGGCGGGGCACTCCACAAGTACACCTGTTTGCCTCCCCACAGAACAGGCAGCTGTAGACCTTCTCACAAAGACTTATTCCCCCAAGCCTGGAGAGTAGACGCCTTCAATTTCAACTGGGGGGGGGGGTTCCTGTACGCATCCCCCCCTTCCATCTGATTCAAAAAGTCCTTCTGAAAATCAGGAAGGACAAACCAAAAATCTTGCTAGTGACTCTCTACTGGCTAAGGCAACACAGGTTCGCCCTTCTATACAATTTAGCCAAGGGCAATCACTGCAAGTTACCCCACAAGGTGGACCTTCTGACACAAGACAAAGGAACTCTCCTACACGCAAACTTACAAATGCTATCCCTGACTCTGTGGGTGATAAATTACTAACGCCATTTAGACACCACTACTCAGAGGACGTGCTATCAGTCCTGAGGGAGGCCAGGAAACCCACTACTAGAAAATCATACCTTGCTAAAAGGGAAAGATTTACTCACTGGTGTCTGGGACAGGAAAGGAACCCTTATGAGGCTGACACCCTCCCCTAATCCTCTCATATATGTGTCAACTTATAAAGGGTGGACTTTCCTATTCATCTGTGAAAGTGCACCTCTCCACATTATCAGCCTGCTTACCTCTAGATCCTCCCTTGTTAACCAGGCTACATGTGAAACTCTTCCTAAAAAGTGTCTTACACATCAGACCACCTAAAAAGCCTATTCCTCCTCCATGGGACCTGAACTTCATCCTGGAAAAACTCACCCAGCCCCCCTTTGAACTAGCTAATACAGCCTCTCTACAGTTTTGTACTTGGAAAACAGTACTGTTAGTGGCTGTTACCTCTGCCAGAAGGGTTTCCAAGCTACAAGCCTTAATGGCATGCTCACCTTAACACCATTTTCATAGGGACAGGGTCACTCTGAGAACTAACCCTTCCTTCATGCCCAAGGTAGTCAATGACTTGTCTCTAAATCAATCGATTCACCTACCCAATTTTTCCTCTCTCCCTAACCAAGGAGAGAGGATACTCCACTCCCTAGATGTCCACAGGCAACTGAGATTTTACCTGGACAAGACTAAAGACATTAGGAAATTCAAACAACTCTTTGTATCTTTCCACCCCAGGGCATTGGGCAAGGCAGTCACCAAGCAGCCCATTGCATCCTGGATTAGAAAGGCAATTGTTTTCTGCTACTCACAGCATGGAAAAAAACCTCCAGTTGGGGTTAAGGCACACTCCACAAGAGCAGTGGCCACTTCCAAGGCCTTTCAAAAAGGCATGGACGCAACTTCCATTATGGAAGCAGCTACATGGTCCACTATACACACTTTCACCAAGCATTACAAACTGGACCAAATTTCCAAAGCACGTGCAGGATTTGCCAGGTCAGTCCTACAAGGCTTTGTGGAATCATCTTCTGCATCCGGCACCCTTTCATCAAAATAAGCTGTGGTACTCTCCCACACCAAGAATACTGCAACATAGGAATAGAAGGACATAGAATAGTTGTGTAAAATCTTACCATAACCATAGATGTCCTTCTCTTCCATGTTGCAGTATTCCTTCCCACCCAACATTCCCCCACACAGACTCTACCAGTCTATCTGCTCCTTGATGCCTCTCACCATTACAGAAGAGACCCAGGGCATTGTACATGTCACCTTTGTCAGCCTATCCTGTTGGGCCATCTACTTTACCTGCTTAGCTTCAAGTTGTGAGGATTGTGCGTGCAGACTTCACACATAGGGTTCCTGGTTTATGGCCCTACGTGTGATGTCCCACGCAGATGTAACAGCTGAACTGAAGCTTTTGCATAGGAGCCGAAGTACGGGTCGCCTGAAGGCAGGAAATCCCACACCAAGAATACTGCAACATAGAAGAGAAGGACAGCTATGCTTAGGGTAAGATTTTACTCAACTATTCTTTCTGAAACCATGTTTCAGTGACTTTGTAGATGTATGTATTTTCAAGAGTTAAAATATCTGTAAGGAGTGCAACATCTTTAGGCTCCAAGCATTGAGTAGTCCTGCCTTTATATATTTTGATTTTGATTAGCTATGTAGGCAATTTGAGGAAACTGGCCTTGCCTAAAAAGGCATTATAGGGGAAGAAAAGGTCCTGGCCAATATAGAGAAACCATGAGGAAAGATGTGCAGGATGTTCTTCGTGTTTCACTGTTGCAGTCATTACATTTGGGTAATCCTGCTGACAGTTGCCTTCAGTCGGCCTGAATTCCAAAGTCTTGGGTCCTGCGTCAGTTGCTGTCGCCCCTTCCCTGACATCAGGGGTATAAAAGATGCAGCCGACACCATTTTCTTCAGTCTTTCTTGCCGCGCGGTGCCCGAAGCAGAAGCAGTTTGCAAGTGCCGGTCGGCTGACTCCTGAGATTTTCGTGTTCGAATTTCCGATCCAAAGTCTTCATTACAAATAATTACCCCATTGGGGAAACTTTTTTCTTGCTCCAGACTGATATCAGAAAAAGTTAATAATTGTATTTCTTGCGGAAAGCAAATACCTCATAAGGACTTTCATTCTTACTGTATTCCTTGCCTAGGCCCTGACCATAACGTTTCAGGTTGTCGGTTTTGTGCTAGATTTAACCAGTGCACTATTAAGCTTCGGTATGATTTTGCATTAAACTATTTTGGATGCAGGTTTAATTATCCAGAAATGTCATCGGATAGCCATCCAACTTCTGTAGTTCACAAAAAACGCAAAGAAAAAGATAGACAACCGAGGCCCAAAACCGACGACGAAGCTTCTCCTAAGCCAGTCGCCGGTTCTCAGTGAGGTGCTTTCGCAGCCCCTGACTCCCGCTACTTCACAGGCTGGTACAGACTCCCACGTGGAGTCGGCTATGCTGCCGGAAACTCAAGGTATTGGAGCCTCGGACACTATTCTTTCAGATGGGTCCGGAGCCGCTGAACAGGCACCGGCTTCTGAGGGTGTATTCAGACCTAAACATATATACATTAAACCGACTTCAGCTTCAAAGGCAAAGAATAAAGCACCTTCAAAGACAAAGACACAAACTCAAGAGTCTCGTGGACAGGCCTCCATGCCCAAAAAACAGATGCTCAAAATGGCCGAAGACTTGATTACCTTAATCAGGGGTTCCCATCCCCCTCCTGATAAGAGCATAGGCAAGAGACAGACTATGAATCTTCAGATCAGGTTTCTATTTCTTCTGATTCTTCTTCTGATCAGGAATATTCTCTTCCCCTCTATGAGGATTCTGATGCTGAAGAATCTATTCCTTCAGCTTCTCCTCCTGAGGACTATTCTTTTGGGGAAACCTTACATACCATGAGGGAGCACTTCCACTGGGAGAGCCAAGATTTTTCAGAATCTAAAAAGAGGCTCAAGGACTTCCTTTTACTACCTCAACACAGGCGTCTAGCCATTCCAGCTGTGTTAGACATTGTAGATGATGTGTTTTAGAGTCTAGTCTGACCCCTGACTCCTTACCTCCAGCTCCTGTTAAGCCTGACAGATATTACAGGGTTCCTGACTCTCATACATTCCTTTTCAAAAACCCTGCTGCAGACCCAGAAACTATTTCACAGGGTCCCAAAGGGGTTAAGGCTTCTTCTGCAAAAAACCCTACCCCCTCTGACAGAGATTTTAGGGCACTGGATAAATGGGGTAAAAAGGTTTACACACATGCTACCTTGGCTATAAGGGCCTTAAACTGTCAGTTTCATATGCTCAAATGTCAGCAACATGTCATGGCATTGCTTAAACAGAAAATGCTGTTAAACTCTGAATGTGCAGAAAACAAGGAAATGCAGGATTTATTGCATGCAGCTGAACAAGTTGGAAAGCATACTTTGCAATGTGGTTTTGATTCCCTGTAGGCCTTCTGCAGGGCCGCAGTTATGGGTTCTGTAATTAAGAGGCATGCTTGGTTAAAGGAACACAATCTGCCTGATCATGTCAAAGTTAAATGATTAGATGCACCTTTACAGCATGATACTTTGTTTGGTGTTAAGGCAGAAGAGGTGTTAAAGAAAATGGAGGACAAAGCTAAATCTATGCAAACTGTCAAAGATTTTTTTACAAGTACAGCCACCTACTGTCACTGGTCTACAAAGAATTGGTCCTTTCCTGTGTCAGACAGACCTCAAAGGGGCAGATCCAGATGCCCTAGAGGCAGATCCCAGGTGCAAGGTTCATACAGGTCAAAGCAATGGTGTGCTTTTACCTCCAAAAGTGGAGAAGACAAATCACAACCTTACAGGAAACAGTCCCAATGACTTCCCCCTGCCTGCACCAAGCACTTATCTCCTGGCAGCACCCTTAGGGGGAAAAATAGCACTTTTTTCTCAAAATTGGCACATTATAACCCAAGACAACTGGATTCTAAACAGTGTCACAAGGCTACAAGTTCCACTTCCATACCCTGCCAAAGGCAAATGGTTGGCCAGATCTTCCAAAAAATCAATGGGCAGAGGCACAAAAACAAATCCCATCCCTCATGGACATGGGAGGGCCATTCAACAAGTACCAGAGCAAGAGCAGGGACAAGGATTTTACTCAAGACTGTTCTTGGTACTCAGAAAGGACAAAGTCTGGAGACCAATACTGGACCTATCTATTCTAAACACATTCCTGGATATACCAAAATTCAAAATGTTGACCTTGCAGCAGCTTCTGCCCATGCTGGGCACGGAGGCTTGGCTTGTGACTTTAGACCTAAAAGAAGCATACCTGCATGTCCCAATCAGGCAATCATGCTGAAGATAACTCAGATTCAAGGCTGGCTCAATGCATTACCAATTCTCTACACTGCTCTTTGGATTATCTACTGCGCCCAGGGTCTTTACAAAATGCCTGGCACCAGTAATTGCATTCTGCAGACAAAGAGGAATACAAATATATCCTTACTTGGACGACTGCCTAATTCAAGCAGAGAACAAGGACATTCTTCTACAGCATTTGCCATTTGTGAAAAGACTTCTAACATGCGTAGGGTACACAGTCAACGAAAATAAATCAAAACTAGTACCCTCTCAAGAGATAATATTCCTGGGTGCAAGCTTAAATACAACTGCCCAGATGGCTTATCTCACACCAGACAAACAAAGGCAACTGACTACCTATTTCAAAATATTGGAAACAAAGGCCCAGTTATCTGCAAGAAAAATTCTGCAGGCTTTGGGCTTCATGGCATCCTGCATCCTCCTAATTCCATATGCAAGACTGCATATGAGGAAACTTCAATGGTACCTAAAAAGTGTTTGGAATCAACATTGCCACAGCCTAGAAACAATGATTACTCTCATTCCCTGCCTGCAACAGGAGTTTCGATGGTGGGCGAAGGCTTGTCACCAGAACAAGGGACAGCCATTCACTTTACCCCCAGCCAGGCAAAACCTAACAACGGATGCATCAGATTATGCCTGGGGGGCCCACATGGCAGGAAGATGCATTCTGGGCACATGGTCCGCAAACCAAATGCATCTACATATCAATCAAAAAGAGATGCTAGCTGTTCAAAATGCCCTGACAGCCTTCAAGGACCTACTTCATCTGGGCCAACTACTGATAAAGACAGACAACACCACGGTCATGTGGTATATAAACAAGCAGGGGGGCATACATTCTTACCCCCTTTGCAGACTAGCCATGGCTTTGTTGGACACAGCATTGACTTACCAAGTTCGTCTGCAGGCACAATTCCTGCCAGGAAAGGAAAATACTCTGGCAGATGAACTAAGCAGAAACCTCATGGATCCCCACGAGTGGCAGCTGGACCCATAAGTCTTCAGCATAACAAGGAAATGGGGATGCCCGGACATAGATCTATTTGCCTCCCCTCACAACTACCAACTAAAAAGAGTCTGCACAAGGACTTATCACAGACAAGCATGGAAAGTGGTTGCCTTGTCTTTCAGCTGGAAAAACCTATCAGTGTATGCCTTTCCTCCACTGCCTGTCCTCCCCAAGGTAGTCCTAAAGGTCAGACAGGAGAAGCCAAAGATGATACTGATTGCCCCAGACTGGCCCCCGCCAGTCCTGGTATCCGATCTTAAGGAACTTGTCTCAATGCCCAGCCTGGACCTTACCCTCAAATACCTTATCTACTGTCCCAACAAAACAATCAGATCCTGCACAGCCAACTCAGGACTCTAAACCTGGCAGCTTGGCGGATAAGGTAGGCATAGAAAGCACACCTCTCAGTAAAGCTGTGATGGATGTCATTTTGGAAGCCAGAAGGCCTAGTGCTAGAAAATCTTGTGCTGGAAAATGAAAGAGATTTTGTGCTTGGAACCAGACACAAGCAAACTGATACAGATGTACCAAATATTCCTCAGATTTTGCAATACTTAACTGAGATGCTGGACAAAGGCCCATCTTTTTCATCAATTAAAATTCATGCCTCTGCCATTTTGGCTCATTACAGTACAGAGCCACCAATCTTTTCTCATCCTTTATTAAGGCAGTACCTCAGAGGAGCCAAAAACTTAAGGCCTCCAAAGAGATCACCAGTACCTGCATGGGACCTCAACTATAGATTCATAGATTAGTACTAAGCTAACTGCCCTTGCGAGCCATTTTAAGCCTAGCCAATTATCCCTTGTGAGACTCAAACCCTGCACCTTGTGTTTGTAAGGCAAACACCTTAACCATTAGGCCACCCTCTCAAAAAAACTCACCCTGCCTCCTTTTGAGCTAGCTGCTACTGCTGATATAAAGTTTTTATCTTGGGAAACAGCTCTGCTCTTAGCAATAACTTCTGCAAGACGAGTTTCAGAGCTACAGGCACTCATGGCTGTGGAACCTTTTATCATTTTTTATCCAGACAGGGTCTCTCTGAGGACAAACCCAACATTTATGCCTAAGGTGGTGTCCACTGTGGCCCTTAACCAAAATATTCATTTGCCAACTTTTTATCCAAATCCACAGAACAAAGGGGAGAGAATTCTGCATTCTTTGGACATACACAAACAGATTCTATTTGGACAGAACCAAAGTTTTCAGGAAGACAGAGTAATTACTAGTGGCATATGCTGCAGGATCACGAGGAAAGGCCATCTCCAAGCAGCCTATTTCAAAGTGGATAAGCCACTGCATTTGCATGGCAAGCCAGTGCCTAAGGGCATTAGGCCACATTCAACCAGAGCTGCAGCCACTTCAGCAGCCTTTCTCAGGGGAGTACCAACCAAAGACATTTCAGAAGCTGCTACTTGGAGTTCAGTGCACACTTTTACAAAGCATTGTCATCTGCCACTCTACTGTAAATCCAGGGCAGGCTTTGCCATTGCAGTTCTGCAGGGCCTCATAGCCGCTCCTAATGCTGTTTAGCTCCAGCCTCCCAGCCATAGCTTTGGGACTCTACCCAAATGTAATGACTGCAACAGTGAAACACGAAGAACATGGTACAGTTGTGTACACTTACCATAAATGTAGATGTTCGAGTGTATTCACTGTTGCAGTCCAGGTTACCCACCCACCACCCCCCTTATTTCTGCTGGAACTCATCTTTCCTTCTCTGATTTATACAACCTATGTGGTGTATTTGCTTGTAGATGAAGGTAAAGTTTATATTGGTGTATGTGTTTTTATATATAAATATATATATAATTTTAGCTACCCTTTAGGGGACACCTGACATCTGGGGCAAGAAAAATTGAAGAAAATGGCGTCGGCTTCATCTTTTTTACCCCTGATGACCTGACGTCAAGGGAAGGGGCGACAGCAACCGACGCAGGACCCAAGACTTTGGAATTCAGGCCGACTGAGGGCAACCTGCCAGCAGGATTACCCAAATGTAATTTATGGTAAGTGTACACAACTGTACTTTACTTCTAGCAAAGCAACCAGGGTTGTCGATCATCTCCATCCAGACTGATATATATATATATATATATATATATATATATATATATATATATATATATATAGCTGTATCATGTCCCTCTCAAAGGAAGGTTGGCATAATGGTTAAAGTGTTTACCTTATAGACACAAGATGCAGGGTTTGATTCTCACATGGGGTAATTGGCTAGGCTTAAAACAGCCCACAAGGGCAGTTAATCTAGTACTAATCTAGGAGTCGAAGTCATTCATTCTTACATGTGTAATGACCATGATGTCATATATACCTGGGATGAAGGGACTTGAGGGCTCTAGTCTAAATGCAGTGGGCAACAAATACCTTGAGAAAATTATAGAGCTGTTGGTAGTTTTTTGTCATTTGGTGTTTACTGAAACTTGATTTTCAAATGTCTGCTTACATTTACTGTTTGTGTCTGAAATGTTATTTTTACATTTGCACTCTGAGCTACTTGCTAAGCACTTTTTTCACTGCTGCTTTTTGTTTTAGACCATTTGCCAGAAGACTTTGGATAAAAAAGAATATTCTCCAGCAACCAAAGCACTGAAGGCCATCAGTAAGGTTAGCTATGATTATGCATTTCTCAGAACCTTTCAATGTATCCCATGATTTTATGAGCATTTGAGTTTGTCTTTTAGGCTAGAAGACAGTTGTATGCATTTACAGAGACCAATGCAGGCAGATATATAGTGTCTGTCTATGAACCGGCTTGCTTGTTTGTGAAAGCATTGTGTGGTAAAGCATAAAGTATTTGTGGACTATTCCCTGTCATCCACATGACAGTGATCTGGTGGCGAGATTTTTCCACAGGCCAATGATCTGGTGAAGAGATTTAATTATTCATTAAAGACACTGTTGGTAATATTCTCAGACCAGTTCAAGCAGCAGTGGGGTATGTACCTGACCCATTTCCTCTTTGCTTAGAGAGTGATGCCCTAGGTGTCCACAGGATTTTCACTCTTTCACTTGCTTTATGATTCCAGGGTCACAAAGCCTCTGTAATTGATTTATGATGAGTGGAGGGTGGGTAATTCCAACAAGGTATGCTTTGTGGAATATGTCCTAATAAACTTCAGGACCAGGTTTAGACAGTTCATGAGATGGCATAAGAGAAGCTAACACAAGCATAGCAGCAGAAAAAGGTCTAGTGTGACCAGGCAGCCAGGGCCACATTAGTTTGCTGGACAAAAAGGTATTGTACTTAATCCTGTTTGACACAGTAAACTGAAGGAGGCATGGGGGGGTCTTTTCACTATTAAATGAAATTAAGTTATGCTAACTGGATGATAGCCAGGCAGAAGGACAAACTCTACAATGTTAACATAATGAGGTACTACTGTGACAGAGACACTGGTACTCAATATGAGCAGTGGGTTACAGCAGGATTTGGAAGAGGATCCTGTGGTATACCTTCTCTTTGAATCTTGGTCTGACACCTCAGTGGACCAGGTAGCCCTTTTACAGCAGATATCACCTACCCAAGTGCAGGAGATCTGGATAGTACTGCAAGATTTTGGAAACTTGTATTGGTAAGCCAAGGTGTAACCAGCTGGTGGAGTAACTTTTTGACACAAGACCCAAGGAACCCATCAAACAGGTCCCTTATAGGGTGCCTAAGTAAGTTAAGCAGACCCTGTGATGGGGAACGTCAGGAGGTACATCTCGGGCTTATCTTTGTGTCCACCATTCCCTGGTCCTCGCTGTTACTGATGTGCCAGAGAAAGATATAGTGCATGAAATGCCTCTAACTTGACTACTTTTCCCCATTTCAGCTGAAGGTTGCACCATGATGAGCACTAGCACAATGGCAATCTTTAAGCAGCAGCTCCTTGTTATTGCTTCAGCTATTGAGGTCTTGAACATTGTCCATTTATATTTCGTGTTCCTAACCTTCCCAGATGTACAGGACAAACTCCTTTGGAGGTGCGAGTTGAACTTATCCTACCTAGAAAAATCATCTAGCCATTCCCGAGACACTTTCACTTCCCATTTGGGTTTTACAAGTCTTTAAGCTTCCCAAGCAATGTGACTCATCTTGTCACTGATTGCTGACAACCCAGCACCTCTCCTGACCTTACTTTCCAGAACATGTGCTGAAAGACATGACTGTGGACCTGAGTGACCAGAACATATGTCTGGTGACATGACTGTTAATGACTGTCAACCTTAGCGCCATGATGATCTCATACCAAGTACATTTATCAGTATTCGTATCTATAGAAATAGTATTTATTACGGGCACTTCATGACTATCACAGACATCTAAAAATGACTCGCCAGTCTAGGATCTTAATAACTAATGTGTTGTTATTGGTGATAATCCTCCTTTAGCCTGTTTAAGTCCTTTTGCTTCTTAGAATTTTGGTTGTCAGTATTAAATTGGCCATTTTCTTATGGATTCCTTACATTTGCTGATTATTTCAGCTTGAAAAACTGATAAGTCAGGAGGATATGCAGACATTCTTAAAATCTTTCCAGTTGGAGTACTCGTCATCACTTCCTTCAGAATACTTGTTATGTTTCGATTTTAAATGTATGTCTCACTAACATTGGTTAAAAAAGAGATTTGTTACACTAGTTACATTTGTTAGGGACATACAATGTCTGAACTCTGTGTTTCAGATGTGGTTAAGAAAAGTTTCATTACTTTCCATTTCATTTTAAAGTTTGGGTTTAACACATGCTGCGATTCTTCTGGCTTTACATAGATTTACTGAGCTGATACTTGGAACATTAAAACATGATAGAAAATAAGTGTTAAGAAATATTTAGTTGGTATAAAAGTTTCATGTATTTACTAGACATATATTTTAAGTTCTAGCAATAGAGACCTTAATTTAGTTGGGGGTCCTATGTTTGAGTCCCTCATTTCTCTCCCATTCCATTTTTCCTTCTTTTCCTGAACTCAGGTGCGCAGGATGTGTGCATCCTATCACAGTTGCACACTGTTGTATGCACTGTTTCTCATCATAAAAGGGTTCTCATCCAGGAAAAAAGAGGTCATTGTTCCCTTCTACTCGACACATTACACCCATTATAGAGTACAATGCCCCTTTTGGAATGTACCTCACAAGACATCTGCAGCAGCTGGAAAGGCCACAGAAGTACCCCACAAAGAGGATTACCCTTAAACAAATGCCCTACACTGACTGCCTCAAAAAACTCCAGCTTTACTCCATAGCATATCACCTACTCCGAGGTGATCTCTGCCTAACATAGGTTCATAGGTTCGTACTAAGCTAACTGCCCTTGTGAGCCATTTTAAGCCTAGCCAATTATCCTTTGCGAGACTCAAACCCTGCACCTTGTGTTTGTAAGGCAAACACCTTACTATTAGGCCACCCTCCCAGCCCTCTTAAAGGAACACTATTTAACAGTGGTGCAAGTTTTCATCTCTTTAATGGTTATATACTATCGATAATAATTAGGCCAATGATGATGATGAATCTGACTTTCTACCTAGGCACAGGTACATAGGTTAGTACTAGGCTAACTGCCCTTGCAAGCCATTGTAAGCCTAGCCAATCATCCCTTGTGAGACTCAAACCCTGCACCTTGTGTTTGTAAGGCAAATACCTTAACCATTAGGCCACCCTCCCAAATTATAAACAGCCTTTGCAGGTTTTGAACCCAGGACCCTGTACACTATAGTCACAGTAGTTAACCACTAAGCTATCACAACAGTACTATGTCAAATCCAGAGCTGTTGAACTTGCTGAACCTAGGGACCTAAACCTTGTCACCACAATAAACAGGACATGCTGGAGAGATAGATTCCTGTCCCAGAGACTTTCCCTGCTCTGGAATAGGCTACCCATCTATGTCAAGCAAAGTCCTTCATTAGCAGTCTTCAAGAAAAATCTTGATGAGTGGATGGGAAATGGGAAGTACACCCCTAGGATCACTTCTGTGTCTCTGCTCGACAGTGGCGTAGGAAAATAACTTTCTTGGGTGGCGTAAGCCAGGAAACCTTGTTGGCTAGGCTTACGTAGACCCCTGGACTGATAGCCTGGTACCTACCTATGAACCTATGTCATAAGCCAGTTATCAAAGACATAATATGCACCCATGTTTAAACAGGCTCACATTCACAGAATATACACTCCTTTTTGATATGACCATAACTGTCTGTAAAAGTTGGCAGTGTATCCAGACCAATGAGGCTAAAACTCTCAGCAGCACCCCTACCTGTGAACAAACAAACTCAGCCCCTAAAAACAAAGGTGCTGAAGAATATATCCACAAAAGCCTTGCTTGTTCTACAGGAAAACACCTTACACAAACATCCTAGCAATTGGTGAACCCACTGTGCGTAAAAACATGCCTTATTGAACTTGGCAAGAAGTGTATGACAGTGTGTTTTTTAAACACCTTTATTAAGTTATGACTTAAGACATAGACAAACATAAATTAACATACATTAACAAAAAATAAGACAAATCTTATTACTATTTTTCTAAATCATATTAGCATTTTTCTATTTGCATACATTATACATCACCATCTTTTCTTTGTAACTACCATCAGTCCAGCATTATGTAAATCACTAAATGTCTGCCTTCCCTTAAACCTTGCTCCTCCTGAACATTGTTCTGCATGAATTGTTCCCACATTTTCCATTAATTTCTATGTAATTTGTTCTTCCATTTTCTAAAGAGCCCTCTTCCAGATGTTCTTCATGTCAGTGTTGCAGTATTCTTTACCTAAGGGATCTCCTGCCAAGGATAGCCCAATGTACGACTAGTATACTAAAGCCTTTAATTCTTATAGTCACCATATGTCACATGTATGATCCCTGCACAAGGTGTAGGTCATAAAGGTGCCATACAGATGCACTCAGAACTTCTTTCCCACCAATATGAACACCATTATCGAACATCAGTCTAACCGCCCTTCTGCTGTGCTGGTTACCAAGCCATGTTTTTAGATAACTGCCCCACTGGGGTTTCTTTTTTTACTTTCCTTATTGTTGTGGTTGTGTTCATGTCACCCAAAAAGAGAAAATGTCAATGGCAGAGACAGATTCCCCATAAAGACAGATTCTGCCTTTTTTGTTTGGGTGCTTCCAGTGATCAGACCCAGTATTGTAAATGTCAGGCATTTGTGCCTAAGGCCCTACATAGTCACGTGTCTTCTTTATCATTGTACCTTGAGAACCAGTGTCTCAAGGTGTTGTCTCAGGGAGGTATCATGGAATCCCTCTCATCCTGTGGGCCAGGTCTCTGCCAGGAAGAAAGCCACAAAAGTTAGGCCCCATCCGGCTGCTGTCCAGCTTACCCAAACATCTCTGTCAAGGCTGATTAAAGCTTGGAGGACCATCTAGTGAATGTTTTGGATTCCTGTGTCACGACCCCAGCAGAGACTGCCATGGATCCAGCTTCTCACATTTTCTTGGAGACTTTGCAAACGTCTTTGCCTGATGTTGAGGGGGAACCTCAGCTGGTTATAGCTGAAGGACATAGGGGGATTCCTCAGCTCTTAGTGAGGGAGGAGATTCTACTACCTTAATTGAATCGCTTCAGGGACCAAACACTCCAAGGGTGTTTTGAGTGCATGTCCCACAGAAAAAGAAACCAAAGATGAAGCATATTTCCCCCTGTTGTGAAGGATCCGCAGAATTTCACTAAGGGTTTATTTACTGCTTTTACAGACTTGAAGCCACCTCAAGGGGTCTCTGTTCTTGCTCCCCCCAGTCCTCCACTTCACTCAAAGGATCATAGGAAGTTACTAGGCTATTGGCCCTGAGGCTCTTACAAGCCTAGCCAAGAATTTAGCCCATGTTCCAACAAGTCAGCACCTTATGCAACTGTCCAGCAGGGACATAGGTGGAAGCCCAGGGGTGTATTTTCTGTTCCCCATCCATTTGTCCAGGTTGCGCTTAAAAGGGTTAATGGCGTACTCTGATTTACGCGGAGAGGGAGTCTATTCCACAAAAGGGGGGAGTCTCTGGGACACAAATCTGTCTCGCCAACAAGTCCTATTGATGTCACAGACCGGGTTATGGTCGTGCGTGCGGGTTACTCGAGTGGAGCTTGATTTGTGGATATGTAGCAGTCCTATCAGGGCGGGGACTGAGATTGCTATGTATGCCAGACAGATGTCACCTCTGAGGAGTTTGTAGGAGACTGAGTAGAGGTACAGGGCTTTTAGCCTGTCTTTGTAGGGTAGATGTTTGAGGCCCTGTATTGTCCTGATGAGGAATCTCTGTGGTCTCTCCAGCTGCTGCATGTGCTTTGTGGTGTACATGCTGAAATGGGCATTGTATTCAGTAGTCGATCTTTCTTCCCTTATAAGATTGACTACTGAATATAATGCCCCTTTCAGCAAAGGGATGTTATGACCACCTTGTTCCTGGATGAGAAACCTTTACTAATGAGGTGGGCCATGTAAAAATGTGTCCGTACAATGGAGGCAGTATGGTGGTCAGACGTCAGTTTGCTATCAACCTGGGTTCCTAAGTCCCTCATGACTGTGTGTGTAGTGCCTTATTATCAGTGTGATAATTTGTGGGGACGTCATTCTCCCCAAAAGGGATGATAATGCATTTTTTGGCATTCAGTTTAAGGCCGTGTTTCTGCCACCAGTCATTTATTTGGGTGAGACCCTCTTGGAGGACGCCCTCATCACTAGAGGAATTGATGACCACACCCACCTTGCAGTCATCTGCAAACTTGGTCAGTCATAGCTCACTAGATTTGGACTGCACCTCTGAGAAGTATATCCCAAACAGCAGAGGCCCCAAGACCGATCCCTGGGTTACACTGCTTGTTACGGGTCAACTACTTGAGGTGGCTTTCCCTATGTCGACTAGGTAGGTTCTGTCAGTGAGCTAGTTTCTACCCATCTGATAACATATGGATTGATGCCTAGTTGAGAGAGTTTATCTATTGTACCCAAGTGGGGAATAGTATCGAAGATCTTGGCCAGATCAAGGTAGGCGATGTGCACCGTCTTCTCCTCGTCCATGGCCTTGGTGACTCTCAGTGAAGTCGACCAAATTTAACAGGCATGACCTCCCCTTGACAAAACCAAACTGTGTGGGATCAAGTGTCTGGAGGTTGCCAATGTCCTTGTTTATGAGGTCCATGATAATCCACCCCATGGCCTTGCAGATCAGTCTAGTTAGGCTGATGGGTCTATCATTTCCTGGATCGGTGGACGCTCCACCTTTGTGCAAAGGGATGACAGTAGCTGTTCTCTACTCAGTTGGGATGAAGCCAGTACCTAGGCTTTGGTTGAATAGGGTGCCTAATGGTGCTGCAAGTTCCTGCCTGAGTTCATGTAGGATGCAGCCTAGGATGTTGTCGAGTCCCATGGAGGCTGTGGTTTTTGCCTTTGAGAGGGCAGTAATGACTTGCTCCCTAGAAATAAAGGGAGGGGGGCAGGTACTGAGGATGTCCTGTTTTACTAATGGGGGGGACAGAGGAGTGAAGTTTTCACTGAACCTCTCTGACAGCAGGTTGGCTATATCTACAGGGTTTGTGTATGTTGTGCCCTTGACCACCAGTTCTGAGCAGATCTGAGTGCTTCCCTTGAGATTGCGGACATATGTGAAGAAAGCCTTATGATTGTATTTAGTAGATGTGGCCAGTTTGGACTCGAAGTTTGCATTGCAGGATTTCACTAGTGCTTTTATTTGCTAAGGAGAGATTTCTTCCAATTAGACACCTGCTCCTTCTTGGTCCTGGACAGCAATGTTTTCCTTTTATTATAGAGTTTATTTATTGTAGATGTCCACCAGACAGGTTTACTCTTCCTTGAGGAGCAGGATGTCATCCTGTCTGGTATTCCTGATTCCATGCAGCTATATAAATGCTCATGTAGTACTTAGGTGTAAGTTTTGACATATGTGCCAGTTTCTGTGGAAGGTGTGCGGGCGGCAAAGCTGTTTATACCTTCCCTCAGGAGGTTGTAATCAGCTTTGGAAAAGTTTTTTTTGCTTGACCCTAACTGGGTGGGGGGTTCAGGGGAGATGGTGACTTTGAAAGTGACTGCTTTGTGGTCGGATCTTACCAGGGATGATGACACTGTAGGGATGCTGCAGTGGTTACTCATGTTGTTTAATACCAAGTCCAAGATATTTTCACCTCTTGTGGGGGTGTGAACCAACTGGTCCAAGGCTTTTGCATTGATGAAATCAAGGAATCTCTGAGCATTTGTGTTTCGGCACGGGTATTTCTTCCAATCTGCGGTTGGATAGTTAGTCACCCAGGATCATAGGTTCATAGATTAGTGCTAGGCTAACTGCCATTGTGGGCCATTTTAAGCTTAAACACAAAAGGAGCCAGAACCTTGGGACCATGAAGATTTATTCAAAACACCAGACCGGTTTCAGCTTATAGCTTTCATCAGTGGTACATAACATAAAACAAGTGATAACACTGCAATATATACTCAGTGTCCTTAAATGCCCATGACATCATTTCCTGTCCAAGAAAAAACGGGTCTAATACTAGATAATGAAAACAAAAAGCAATACAAAACACAACAAATTCCATACAGATTTACTGTTTAGTTAATTTGTGCTTTTTTGATTTTTATTTTTTTTTGTATTCCAACTGTTATACTCTTAGGACTAACCCAAGAATTCAAGATAGTTCATAAATAGTATCAAAACCCATGAAGAGAAAGGAAAGCACTACAGTTTATCATTGAATCCAGGTGGGAATAAACCTAGTTTGACAATACATTTCCTTTTCTTCATGTTTAATGTACTGTGCCACCCCGTTTTTTAAAAGATCTATTGCCCGATATTTTATATATTACTGTAAAGGTAAATTTTGCCGTGTGATGAACAAGTGAGTGTCTATAAAGGGCACTGGTGGCTCTTGCACTCCTATATTCCCTAAATGTTCTGACATTCAAAATCTTAATTGTCTGCAAGTTTGGCCCACATAGAAGGCTTGACAGGTGCAAGTGGCCAAATATATAACCCAATCCATTCCACAATTGGCAAAGCAATTAATGTTGTACAACTGTCAAGTATTTTTACTGGTGAAGGTTTTGATTTTGAAAACATATTTACAGAAGGTGCAGTGTCCACAAGGATAAGAACCAACTAGTCTCTCCCCTGTTATATTCCAATGTTTATCAATAACATCAGTAAGATGTACTGTATTTCTGCCAAATGTGGTGACCATTCTCAAGGTGTCCTTGTTCTCCTTTCTGGGTTTATGTTTGTATTCTAATAAGGTACCCCTGGATTGGTTTTTAGCCAATTACATGGCTGAGTTGGCATTCTTTGTACCTTATCCCCTAGCTAAATATCTGTTGGCTAAATCCTGATGGGATTGTATCAGATCCTGCTGTGAAGAGCAAATTCTCTTCAAGCTCAAAAACTGAGATTTAGGAATATTGTTAAGGGTATGTTTGGGATGGAGACTGGAGGCGTGTAACAGGCTGTTGTATTGTGGATATTTACAGTAAACTGTAGTACATAATGTGTTATCTGGTTGACGCTGTAAATTAACATCCAAAAAGTGAATCTCATTTTTATGAAAACTCACTGTAAACTCAGCCCTCCATTTGTTTCCATTGAGGTATTCAATGAATTCCTCCAAATAATCACTGCCTCCTTTCCATACAAGCCAACAGTCATACAAAAAATGTCTCCATATGTCTATCTCTGGCAAATACAGATTATGTAGCTCATTATATATAATGTGTTCCTCAATATATCCCATATATAAATCAGCATATATTGGCGCAAAGGATGCCCCCATTGCTGTGCCTTGTATTTGCCACTAACACTCGTGTTGAAAATAGAAAACGTTTTTGGCAAGGACATGCTCGGTCATGCAAATAAGCAATGTGTTAAAACCTGGACAATAGATATTGGTCTTATTTAGCCAAAATTCTAATGCTGTTAATCCAGCCCAGTGTGGAATGCTTCACATCAACCAATGAGGTTCCAATTCAGACTCCGATACAATTTGTAGAAATTCTGTTGTGTCCTTTAACCTAGCTCTAACGTGACAACAGCGGTTGCAAATATTCTGTAAAAAATGCTGACAGTGGCTCCATAAGGGAGCCTATGCCTGAAACAATAGGCCTGCCTGGTGGCGTACTCAAAGATTTGTGAATTTTGGGCAATAGATAAAGATATTGTTTGCCTGGATCTTTGACCATTAATTGTTGTCTAGTTTTGTCACTGATAATTCCCTGATCCACTGCTTCCTGCAAGAAATTGTCAATCACTTTTTTAAAATTAAGAGTGGGGTCAGTGGGCATGTTCATATAATGCTGAAGGTTAGATAATTGTCTACTTCCCTCAGTAATAACTGGAGTCCATGACCACTACTGCCCCACCCTTGTCTGCTGGTAGGATGGAAGTATCCGGGTTGGCCCTAAGATCAGTGAGAGCTTTTTGTTCTGATAATGTGTGAGGAACTTAAGTGGTAATGCAAGTCTTTGATAACTGCCTGTTGGAAAATGGCAACATGTTTGTCCATGAGTGGGCTGAAATTAGACTTGTAGAATCTAAAATCAGTAGATCTCTGAGAATAGTCCTGTTGGCCGAAAAACAATTTTAGATTAACCTTTCTGCAAAAAGGTAGTATATCAGAGAGAAAAATGCTTTCATCCACAAAAAAACCTGGGATAAAACCAAGACCTTTATTCAGCAATAATTCCTCTTCAGATAATAAAACCTATTTGGAAATATTATGCACATTTGAACATTCAACATTTATTTCACTATTGATTGGAAAAGATCCTCTATGGTTTTTACCCCTGTGTTTGCGTCCCCCCTTTGCCTCCTACCCCTAAAGGGTATTATGAACCCTGACCCCTCTTAGGTTCTTAGGTTCATACTAGGCTGTCTGCCCTAGGGCATTTATAAGCCTAGCCAGAGTATGTTTGGCTTTCACCACCCATTTTAAATTTATTTTGCTATGCCCTTTTTCGAGGTTAGTATACTGTGCCTCTGTCTAACAGTGACACAGAAGTGATACCCGGGGTAAACCTACGATCTCCCATCCACTCATCAAGATTCCTCTTGACGAGAGTCAATGAGGGACTCTGCCTAACCTGGACTGGGATTTTATTCCAGAGTGAAGGGAGCCTCTGGGTTATGAATCTGTCCCTCCAGCATGTCCTATTTATTTCAGTGCTGAGGTTCAAGTCTCTCGAGCGCGTAGCCCAATGGGATTTGGATTTTCTGAGGTGCAGCATGTCCATTAATTCCGGGTTGGACATGGCTTTATATGTCAGGCACAGATCGCCTCTGAGCAGGCGGTATGTCACTGAGTAGAGCTGGAGTTTCTTTAACTGGGCAGCATATGGCATCTGTTTGAGGCCTTTGATCCTGTTGGTGAGGTACTTTTGGGGTCTTTCCAGTTGCTGCAGGTGTCTGGTAAGGTACGTCCCAAAAGGGGCATTGTACTCAATTATGGGCCTGATGAGGGATGAGTAAAGAGGCACGATGACCTCCCCTGATCTAGATGTGAATCCCTTCATGATTAGGTGGGCTATATAAAATGTTTTTATAACCACTTTGGCCACGTGGTTGTCAAATGAGAGATTGCTATCAACTTGGGTCCCCAGGTCCCTAATTACTTCTTCCGTACTTAATGGATTACCACATATGTGGTAATTTGTGGGCACTTTGTTTTTGCCAAAGGGGATGACTATACACTTTTTGGCGTTTAGCTTGAGGCCATGGCTCTGGCACCAGTTGTCTGTTTCTGTGAGGCCCTTTTGTAGGATGCTTGTGTCGGCTGGAGAGTCTATTATGGCGCCCAGTTTGCAGTCATCTGCGAACTTGGTCAGCCACAGTCCTTCCGTGTTAGCCTGTACCTCCGAGAAATATATACCGAACAAGAGAGGTCCCAGGGGAATCACTAATGTATGTGGATTCGGTGTCAGTAGTGGTGGATTCCTCCCCGAGGTTGTGGTATGTGGTCTACCTTTTTTCAATATGGATCTGGGTCTTTTTTTTTGCATATCTGAGTGGTATTTTTTGTTCTATCTGCAAACCTGACACTTCTCTGTGACTCAAACGGCCTATCCCTCTCATAATCCTTCATATCCCTGGAAAACTTATATAACTTTTTATTTTTCAAATGATTTTCAAAGGTAGTCAATTCCTTTGAGAGTCTGCTAAGATTATCCTTGAAATTTATTTGTCAATTAACCCATGTGAGAATCAAACACTACACCTTGTGTCTGTAAGGCAACTGTCTTAACCATTATGCCAGTCTCCCTCTTAACAAGTTGGTTCATAGGATCAGGGTAAAGGGTTGAATCTTGATAGATTCAAAGAGGTCCAGGTAGGTGGAATGAGCATCTTGAGTCAGAGTTGGAGGCCTGTAGCCAGCTATGATTTGAATAGGGGTCTTGTCAGTTGTTAACTGCACCTGGAGTATTTCCTGTGCATCATACTGTTTGATCAGCCTTAGAGGTATGTATGTTTTTTATATATATTGCAGCTCCACCTTCTTTTGATTTGCTGCCCACGACTTGGAGTCTGAATGAATGATAGGATGAGTAACCTGGCATGGCTAGGGTGCTCTCTGCAGCTTTGAACCAGGTTTCTGTGACTGCATAAATGTCAGCTTCTTCTAGGGTTAAGAAAGCTTGCAATGAGTGTTGTTTCATGTTTAGACTCCTAGTGTTTAGCAGCATGACCTTTAATTTACATTTTGATGAAATTTTCATGTTGATAGTTTTGATCTCATGGCATTACCTAAAAAAGGCACTATGGGAGAGGCAAGAGCCTTTACCAGGAGCCTGAAGCCCAAGGGAGACAGATGCAGGCCATCCCTGGCAAAGCGTCATGGTTTGTCATTCATTTCGTCCCAGACTGTCAGGTACTGGATTCCCCTGGAATGACACCAGAAACTAAGCCAGTTGTTAAAGTCAATAATTTTCTGTTTGTATTGAGGCATCATTCTGGGTGTCTGTAGAATGCTGCTTAAGGCTAGGGACACACCTGCCTGGGACACATACTGAGTGATCTCAATCATGTCTCTCTTCACATAGTCCAGGGAGGTACATCTCAAGTCATTCACTCCAACATGGACTGTGACAAGAGTCATAACAGTACCTGTTGAGAGACTTGAGTGCATTGGTGATATGGCAGATTCTGGCACCCGACAAACAACTAACTGTGACTTTCTCCTTGTCCAGACTGGTGAGGGGCACATATATATATCTCACAATGGAGTCTCCTATGACTACTATGTTGGGTTTATGTTTAGGCCTTAGTGGCTGTGAGACACAGGTGTGTGAACTACGTGTGGTGTGGTGGGCAGTGGAGTTTGCATGTGTTTATGTCTGAGGTCTCTTTTGTTTGGGTATGCTTTTGTTGAGGACCTCTGCATATGTGGAAGTGTGTTGTGTAGGTGTGGGTGGTGTTTGAGTTGTGGTGTTCATGTTGCCATCCATCTCAATGCCAGATATACTGGTTTGTGGGGGAGAGAGCAATGACACTAGATGCTTGATGTAATTGCATCTCTCACAAATTGTGTTCCTAGGTGGTAGTAGTAAAGGGTTGTCCATGTACATGAGGTAGTTGCTACAGTGTCTTACGATGCCCATATCTACCAGACTGGCAGGAGAAAATGTAGGAAATTGTCATAGGTTGGTACTAGGCTATTGGCCCTAGGGCTTATACGAACCTAGCCATAACAATTCCCTGGATATTTCTTCCCACAATATTTACTTCCTTGGACCCCTGTCTAGCAGGGGGACTGACGTAATCCCCTGGGTGAATTTCCTATCGCCCATCTAATCATCAAGGTTCCTTTTGAAGAGGGCCAAGTAGGTGCTCTGCTTGACATGTATGGGCAGTCTATTCTAGAGTATGGGGAGTCTCTGGGTCAGGAACCTATCTCTCAAGCATGTTTTGCTCATTGTGATGACAAGGTTTAGCTCAGTGGAGCGTGTGGCTCTGAGGGATTTGGATTTCTTTAAGTGGAGCATGTCCATCAGCTCAGGGTTTGACATGGCCTTGTATGTTAAGCAGAGATTGCCTCTGAGTAGATGATATGCCACAGAGTATAGCTGGAGTTTTTTTTAGACGGTCAGCATAGGGCATCGGCTTTAGGCCTGTGATTCATTTAGTGAGGTATTTCTGTGGCCTTTCCAGCTGTTGCAGATGTCTTGTGAGGTACATACCAAACAGAGCATTGTAATCTATACTAGGTCTAATGAGAGATGAGTACAGTGGGACAATGATCTACTTTTTTATGGATGAAAAGCACTTAGTGATGAGGTGTGCCACATGGAAGGATTTCCTGACTGTTGTGCCGATGTGGTTATTGAAGGTGAGACCACTGTCCACATGTGTCCCTAAGTCTGTCATCACACTTTCGGTATTTAGTGTACTGCCACCTGTGTGGTAATTCATGGGTACATGTTTTTTCCCAAGGGGGATAACTATACATTTCTTGGCATTAAGCTTGAGCCCATGGCTCTGACACCAAGCATCTGTTTCTGTAAGGCCCTTTTATAGAATATCCACATCATTTGGGGATTCAATAATGTCTCCCAGTTTGCAGTTGTCTGCGAACTTTGTTGGCCAGAGTCGCTTAGTGTTAGCCTGTACTTCAGAGAAGTAGATGCCAAACAAGAGCGGTCCCAGGACTGAACCCTGAGGTACTCAACTTGTCACTTGTCTGGAGCTGGATTTGGAGTCGGCTACTTTTACAGTGTGGGTTCTGTCAGTAAGCCAGTTGGCAACCCATCGAGTGACATAGGGATTTATCTCCAGCGTAGTACGTTTATCTATGATTCCAGAGTGGGGGGTGGTGTCAAAGGCCTTGGCGAGGTCCAGATAGGCTGTGTGGACCGCCTTACCCTCGTCCACAGCTCTGGAGACTGATTCGAAGAAGTCAGTCAGGTTGAGGAGACAAGATCGGCCCTTCATTAACCCAAACTGGGTGGGGTCCAGTGTTTGAAGGTCGCCAATGTCTTTGTTTATAAGTTCCATGATAATGCGTTCCATAGCCTTGCAGATTACGCTCGTCAGACTGATAGGACGGTAGTTCCTGGGATCCAAGGTGGATCCCCCCTTGTGGAGTGGGATAACTGTAGCTGTGTGCTACTCAGTGGGCACGAAGCCTGAGGTAAGGCTATGATTAAATATAACACTTAGGTGAGGTGCCAGTTCATTTTGTAGTTCATGTAGTACACAGCCCGGGATGTCATCTGGTCCCATGGATGCTGTATTCTTAGCTTTGGAGAGTGCGGTTTCTACCTGTGTGGCCGTGATTACTGGAATTTGGCAATCCTTTGGTATTCAGATGGGCCCTTTAGGGGGTGAAGTTGGCACTAAATCGATCTGTCAGGATACTGGCTATATTCTTGGAATCAGTATATTTAATGCCATCCTTATTTGTCAGAAACTGAAAGAGCGAAGAGGGTAAAGGGAGGAAGGTCTACGAGTACTGCTACTAGAGGATAACACAAGTGCTACTAAGGGAAAACTTGTAGCTGGAGTACCTCAAAAAAGGGTTAAAAACCATGCAGCTGAAGCTGTGGATGCCGCAGACCTGTATCTAGACTATGCTACTCAATTTTAAAGTTAAGAACTCAGTAAGAAAAAACTCACGGTGAAGCACAGATTAATCACATATAGCCAAAAGAATAGAACTCGCAGTATGAAAAAATACAGTTAAATGCAGTTAAACAGTAATGAATTACAGTAGATAGCAATGAAATATAGTCAGTAGATTGCTTTGAAACAGTAGCTCACAAATCACAACAGTAACAGGGAGCACAAATAAAGCAGCGATTCAGTAGAATACTGTCATTAATTTAGTGAGGTTACCAACAAACCGAAATAAGTATGGTAAAGTAAATGAAGTTGAATGCCTAAGCAGAAGCAGCAGAATGAAGTAGAAAGAGGTACAATTTATTTATTTATTTTTTAAGTAGGAAGTGAAGAGACGCAAGATAATGAGATAATTGGGTCTTTACTAAATTCTCAGTAATTAACAGTACAATGTTGTGTCTTTCGTCTTTTCCCGGTTAGGGGTCGCCACAGTGGAACTCCGGTCTGCTAATGATTGGCAGTAGATTTTTACGTGCTGACATGCCGGGCCTGACGCACAACCTTCAATGTAATGTGATTAGAGGGAGGATCCAGTTTCAGCTTTATACTAGAGGCGGGCAACTCAAAGCCAGCAAGACTTAAAGGGACAATCCCAGGGATTTTTTGTTTTGATTCAACCTTTTTTTGCATTTCAGGTTTGCCTTTTTAAGCATGCTCACCTTTGGCTGGGGGGGGGGGGGGGGGGACTGCCTGCAGGAAGTTTCTTAGGTGTTAGCCACATTCCATCTCAAATTGCAGTTGTACTCACAACAGCCCTCCCTGTGAGCCATTCATTAGTTTAATCTGTGCATTTTATTCATTGAGAAAATGGGCCTTTCAGGCATTTCATGACCTGACTGCTGCTGCTACTCTAGAAAGCACGGCAGTAATACAATGCTTTTAAAGGGGCATTATTTTGTTTCTAAAATCAGTTGCTTGCTGGAGTACTTTCTTTACCTTTTAGTGCAGTGTAGTGTTTACACAGAGGCAGGATTTTCAGAGAAGCTTATTAGCATACTGCAGGACAGATGTCACAGACTTCAGTGTGAGATAGTTATTATTAGGAACTGCTAAGAGTTTACCATTTGTTCTTTTGTATTTTCCTTCCCTCACCCATAGGCTATTAGCTGAATGACTGGTTTAGACTCGGACAGAGACACTATCTAGTCACACTCAGATCTGCACCCTTTGCTGCACGGAAATTCCATCTTTAGTATGTGCTTGTTTTTTTTTTTATAAACCTTAGTGGGATGATTATCCCAGCCTAGGCAATTGTATTTTCTTTTGTTTGTTTTTGTTTCATGCTTGTTGCTACATGCTTTTTTCCCTTCATTGGTATTTACTTTTCATATGTTTAGTAATAGTGTTGCTTATTAGTACATTTACTCATGTAGACATACATTTCTAAGACAGTCTCCCATCATTTCACAAGACAGCATTGCTTTAAAATTTGCATCTTTTAACAAACCCACTGAGTTGCAAATGTCCTAAGATTCTAGAAGAATAAAATCTTATAATACTCCAAAAAAAAAAAAAAAACATGTCAGACAACTTTGAAATTGAATCTTGTTACTGTACCAAAAGTATTTTCCCATTAGCTGCCACCCTTCAGGTTTCACACAGTAACTGTCTGTATAATACTGATTCCATCCAACTGAATTTATTTATTTTTTTCTTTCCTGCATTGTGGTAAAATGTTTGGAGCTTCCACTCCTTTCCTGAATGTTTCACTGCAGGAGAGTTATTTCAAAGTTGAGGCAAATGTAGTCTCTATATTTCCCTGTATTTTCCTATTTGTGTCCGACATGTGTCAGACTTCAGACCAGTAACAAGTGGAGTACCACAGGGTTCAGTCCTGGGTCCTCTCCTGTTTGGTATCTACTTCTCTGAAGTACAGGCCAACACAGAAGTTCTTTGGCTAACTAAATTTGCAGATGACTGCAAACTAGGAGCCATAATCGAAACTCCTAACGATGTGGACATCCTACAAAA
>NC_056729.1:1511029481-1511034481 GCF_019279795.1 Protopterus annectens | reverse complement strand
GAGTATTAAAAGTGTGACCCTGATTCCAGAAACTACAGACCTATATGCTTAACCAACCTTATCTGTAAGGCCAATGGAACGAATCATCATGGACCCTATGAATAAGGAAATAGGTGATCTCCAAACCCTTGATCTGACACATTTTGTTTTTTGTCAAAGACAGTTCATGCCTGTTAAACCTGGTAGACTTCTTCAAAAACATCACCAGAGCCATAAATGAATGCAGATCTGTGCATACAACCTACCTTCACTTAGCAAAGGCCTTTGACACAGTCCCACAATTGGGCATCATTAATAATCTCACCCAGTTGAATATCAACCCTTATGTTGTCAGGTCGGTTGCTAACTGGCTCACCTACAGATCACACTCAGTCAAAGTTGGGGACTTTAACTTGACCAGCAGATCTGTCAGCAGTGGAGTTCCACAGGGGTCAGTGCTGAGCCCTCTATTGTTTGGAATATACTTCTCAGAAGTTCAGATCAAAACAGAGAGGCTGTGTCTGACTACATTTGCTGATGACTGCAAATTAGGTGCAATCATTTAAACCCCAAAGGATGTCAGTATGCTTCAAGAGGGGCTTACACAAATGAAAGATTGGTGCCAGAGCCATGGACTCAAACTCAATACTAAAAAATGCATTTTTACTCCATTCAGTAAAAACAATATGATATCCCTGCAGATTATCATCTAAACAATAATACACTATGTAATAACTCAGTAGTGAGAGAATTGAGAATGCAAGTTGACTGTAGCCAAAACTTTGACCACCATGTGTCTATGGTGGTAAGGAAGGCATTCTTCGTTGCTCATCTCATTAGCAAAGGCATTGTCTCAGGAGCCAAACAGGTCATAACTCCCCTAGATCAGAGATTGCTCTGCAGGTCTCCTCTAAGTAGTTTGTACACTACTGAGTACAGTGACAATGACTTCAGTCTATCAATGTATGACATGTGGTGGAGACCCTGTAATTTTCTTGGTTAGAAATCTCTGAGGTCTCTCAAGTTGCTGCAGGTGGCAGGTAAGGTACATACAATGGGAGCATCGTACTCTCATCAGGCCATTAATTGAGTACGATGCTCCCTTTGTATATACCTTAACTGCCACCATAAATTCCTTGCCAGGGATTTCACCTATGACACTCCCAGAAATGGGCATCCATGGCTAACTAAGATTTTGAGTTTAGGCTAGAGGCTTTATATTGGGGTTTTCTAGTATTGTATTGGGTACCGACTGCTAGTCTTATAAAGACCTTTGGGTCAGTAGCCTAGTAACCACCTATGAACCTATCAAGTAACGAGTACTTTTGCCTTCTGTCATCTAAATTTTTACAGATAATAATCTTACTTGAGTGGTGGCACACTCTCAGACTGCACTGTATTTTTTTCATGGTAACTGTTGCCATATCTGTAAGAATTTTGTGGAGGGAGGCTTAGGAGGGTGCAAGCTCAGCAGCAGGTGGCCAATAGTAATTACATGTAGACATTAATTTGCCATTACAGAATTGGAGTTCTTCCTGGATATACAACCAGAAGGCAAACAAGGTACTCCCATCTCAAAATCGGACAACAAATGTGTAATTCAACAAGGGGGAAATCTGCAAAAAGGGTGAGGTGAAAAATAATTGGACATTATACTATGTTGCTTTCACAGTGGGCTCAGTTCAAGAGAGAGACACTGGAAACAGCACCAGTACCAGTGTGTGTACAAATTCATTCAAAGTTATCAGTGGACATATGAGAATAACAGATAAGAAGAACCCTCAGTGCAGGTAGTTAGGTGGCTTACAGAAGGGTACTACAGCACTTTTAGAGACACTAGGAAGGTGCAAGGTTGTCCAGTTGTATGGCTCATAGCAGTACAACAATGGAGGGCACACACCCTGTGACTGTTAGAGCCTGATTAAAATAAGTTGAAAGCAACATTACACCTGGCAAGCTATCAGCTGGCTGCACAAGGCCATTGGGAGGCAGTGTGAGCCTTATGGGACAAACTCCAAAATACATGTCAGTAATACAACAGATTGTTTTTCATATCCTGTTGTTTATCAGCCCTATGTGGAGCATTTAGCTGGTCAAAAGAAGAATATTCTAATGATAAATAGAAGCAACCTATGACTGATCAAGAGGTGAAGAACTAGCGGCTGGCTCCAGTCTCAAGGGCCACAGAATGGAATAGAGTACTGTGCCTACAACATTACCAAACACTGTGCTTCCAACATAGAAGTCCACTCACACCGTTTTATCATGGACTGGTACTTAAGAAGGAGCAGTTTTCTTGCCATGAGAAGGCTACCCTACTTATCCAGCTTCAGGTGAGGGCTGTATTGAAGAAAATAGTGTAATGATGAAGCTTGGACCCCAGATATATACCCCATATTCAATTAGATTCCGTGCTCATTTAGCATAGTGACAGCTTCTTATGTGCAGTGGGAAAGGACATCATGAGAGAACATCAAGAAATTAGGAAGATGGAAGTACAACCCTTATGAAAGATAGCTGAAAAATAACCTCTTATACCATGCTTAACATTGTTGTCTTTTATTTGCAGAACCTGGGTGTAAGCTGTAAGACATACATTGTACCTTCCAACATTACTTTTTGTTGACTGGAGCTTCCTGCATGTTTTACCACCTGGAATCTTGCTGGTGCTCTTCCATGTAAATGGAAACACCTGTCTTATAAATCACCTTCTGGAACATGCTGAAATTACCTGTGATGTATTGTGGTACCAAAGGTATAACGTAAAGTTTGTGTTAAAGCCCAAATTATGATATTTGCACTGAGGCCATGCAGTTTGCTGAGCTGTACACCCTTCCAAAATCCTTACTGTTGCCTACTATTCATGGTGATACTTGTGTCATGGATTTAAATGGCATTTTTGTATGTACATTTCTTGCTCTGTATGCAGTTCTTCAGCAGACAGAGTACTGTCCATCAGTAGGGTACATGGCCCATTCCACCCTACTTGACCTCTTACAGCTGTGCAACATGCACACCACCATAAACACCCACAACAAAGACTGTAATCTTTTATAGGCACAGAAATGGAACATGGCTAGCACAACAGATTTCTCTCCCAAGGAATCCTATACTTCTTGAATAGACTTCCTATGCATGTCAAGCAATACTACACATGGTCTGTATTCAGTAATATTCTGAATAAATAGCCTGGAAATTATAAATCCTCTTTGGGGGTATATAATACGGTGTTTCTTAACTGTGGAGCTTAACTCATTCAACATTGCTCAGACTTAGAAAGCTATGCTTATCAATGGTCTTTTAAACTGCAATCATAGTATATACCTATGAACTTATCAAACTACTATATAATTACCAGGTATCTTACAAATGCAAATGCTGCATGCAGAATATATCTGCAGACAAAAACATCACTTTATTGATGAATGTATTTCTATAAGCCATCTTATTTGATTGGTATTATATAGTAACTAATATATACTACTGACCACTCCAATTTTCATATGACCATGACTGTGATACAGATATCTCTGAATTGCACATGCCCTGCATATCAACACTGACTGCATAGTTTAGCTTTACACACTGTGCTTATTCATTTCAGAATACACACTACTGTGTTTTATGTCCTGTAAGAATACCAACAATATACACATATAACAAGGTAGCTGAAACAAACATTTAATTGTTTATTTCATTATGTAATTATTGAATCCCCAAATGATGTGGATATTCTACAAAAGGCCCTTACAGAAACAGATGCTTGGTGCCAGAGCCATGGGCTCAAGCTCAATGCCAAGAAATGTATAGTTATGCCCTTTGGGAAAAAACATGTACCCATGAATTAGCACATAGGTGGCAGTACACTAAACACCGGAAGTGTGATAAGAGACTTAGGGACATAGGTGGACAGTGGTCTCACCTTTGATAACCACATCGCCACAACAGTTAGGTAATCCTTTTATGTGGCATATCTCATCACTAAGGGCTTTTCATCCGGAAAAAAAGGAGGTAATTGTCCCACTGTACTCATCCCTCATTAGACCCCATTACAGAATACGATGCCCCATTTGGTATGTACCTCTCAAGACATCTGCAACAACTGGAAAGGCCACAGAAATACCTCACTAAAAGAATCACAGGCCTAAAGCAGATGCCCTATGCTGACTGTCTAAAAAACTCCAGCTGTACTCTGTGGCATATCGTCTACTCCGAGGCAATCTCTGCTTAACATACAAGACCATGTCAAACCCAGAGTTGTTGGACATGCTACACTTAAAGAAATCCCAATCCCTCAGAGCCACGTGCTCCAGGGATCTAAATCTTGTCATCACAATGAACAAAACATGCTGGAGGGATAGGTTCCTGACCCAGAGACTCCCCATACTCTGGAATAGACTGCCCATACATGTCAAGCACAGTGCCTCTTTGGCCCTCTTCAAAAGGAACCTTGATGATTGGATGGGAGATAGGAAATTCTGATGAAGACTGGAATTTTCAGTTGAAAGCGCTTAACCAGTGATTTGACTTCTTTGTGTGTCAATAAACTTTTTCATCCTTTTGTACGAGCGGTTTTTATCTACGAGTCTACGCATCTACTTTGGTTCTAGCAGCTTATAGATGCCATAAGGCACAGGTATACACCAAAGTCTTTCTAGTCCTTGGGCACTGACAATTATGAAAACAGGGGCATGAATTGCTAGGCTTATAGTGAGTTGCAAATGCATGAAATTGCTTTTCTTGCAAATTTGTGTAACAAGAACAAGTTTGAATCCAGAAATACATACAATAACCAAAACTAGCTATAGTGGAATGTAGCAAAAGGTAGGATACTGGTTAGCAGTGAGCTTCACTTTAAATAAGTTATACTTTACTGGGTATGACACTGATGTGTACAGTGTATTTTATGTATCATGGACAGAAGTAGGTTAGAAAATAAAAAAGACAGCTGGGTACACAAGTCCCAGGGCAAAGACGTGCCTGATTCTCATGCATACAATAAAAACTGAACAGTGTAGAAA
>NC_056729.1:1511006981-1511024481 GCF_019279795.1 Protopterus annectens | reverse complement strand
CTGATTAATATACAAAAAAGAATAATAATAATAATAATAATAATAATAATAATAATAATAATGTATTACTTAAACTACTAATGGGAGTCTGGGTGTGTTATATACTGCCTGATTAACATACAAAAAAGAATAATAATAATAATAATAATAATAATAATAATAATAATAATAATGTATTACTTAAACTACTAATGGGAGTCTGGGTGTGTCATATACTGCCTGATTAACATACAAAAAAACAATAATAACAATGCATTACCTAGGTCAGTTGCAATTTATGATATATTATTTTTTCAGCCAGGTTAGGTCTAAATTATATACTCCCAAAACATATTCATACCTAAATTTGTCTTAGCATAGGCCTCAGATTTAGTAAGCAATCTCATTAAATGACAAAGAACATTCACAAGTGGTGATCTTTAAATGTGTGCAAACAGGTCCCTGTGCAATACAAACACAAGCTATTAGCACATCATTTTATCTTTTATCTACCATCACCAGTGGTTATGACACAAAATGCCAGCCAGTGAGGGGAAGGGGGGGATTCCTTGGGTTTTTGTGCAGATGTAAACCAACATTAGTAACCCTCCTCCATCTTGGTATTGAAGCCTTGCAACTATTTCATTTATTTATATGTGTGTGTGTATGCGTGTATGTATTTAAATTTATTGAATACAAAAAGTAATCAATTTTCAGTCATTAATCATAAAGGTCCAAAACAGAAGGACACACATGCATACACACACACCTCAGCTCTCCCAAATTTAGGGGAAAACATGTAATTTGTTCTCTAACTTTTGTTCCATCCCACCTAAATCTGGAAATTATTTTGAGTGAATAACACCCATTAAGAGTACCTTTTCCCTAAATATTTTCTCTTTGTCCATAATTCCAAGTAAAAGTTGAAAGACATGGCACATACATATACACACACAGACTGTGCTAACACATATGCAGTTATTTCCCACATCAGAGGAATGGGCTACTTTTTCTCTTTTGTCAGGCTCCAAATTGTTACCAAAAAAACTCATGTTTATTGCAGTCCTTTGAAAAACTGTTTACAATTAAAAACTGAGTGCACTCAACAAAACAAATACAATTTCTCAAACTGTCTATTCAACAAAAAGGGTCTGTTGCCATGGATATGAACTTTCCCACTACGTCTGTTACCAACTTGGTGGATATGGGCATCCTGAGGTAATGTAGAAACTGCCTCTTTTACAGACAAACAGTTAATTATTAAACAAATTGAAATGGTACGCAAGAGATATATTTACACAATGTCACTGGATGCAAAGCTCTCACATAAAATCACTCCTAATGTCAATAAGGTTGTCAGTAGTATACACACTGCACCAATCACACACAACTCAAAGCAGAAACATAGACCCATATATGATGAGGCATTTAAATATATAACCTACCTAAACCCCAAAGTCCTCCTTAGTGAAGTACACATAACTAACTCCCTCAGCAACCCTGAATTCACACTTTTAAAACAACACCCGCATCAACCCATACCGTCACATTTCATGGAACCTCTACTTCTAACCCCCATATGGCAAGCCACCACAAAATCTAACATTCTAGTCAATGGAGGCCCCATTGTGTGATGCACTGATGTCCCTCTCACCAGGCTGAGTAAAGAGAAAGTCATGGTCATTTGCTTATCAGGGGCCAGGATCCACCACATTACAAACACTTGCAGGTCGTTTGACAAGTACCATGTGAGTGTAAATGACCTGACATGTACCTCACTAGACAACATGAAGAGGGATATCATGGAGGTCTCAGAATCTTTATATCTCAGGCTGGTATGAGAACAGCATTAAACAGCATTTTACCTTCTCCAAGCATGATGCCACAATATGAAGAAAAAATGACTGACTTTAATAATTGGCTTTGTTTCTGGTGTCATTCCAGTGTGATGCAATACTGGTCAGCGTGGAAGGATATAGTTGAGACCATGCTGCTATGCCAGGGATGGTCTCCACCACTCCTAGGCTTTCAAATATTAGCTAAAAATATTTCCTCCCCGCGTAGTGCTTTTTTTGTTAGTTAATGCCAAACTGAAAGTACTTATGAAATAGCACCTCAATACTAGAAATCTAAACAAAAATATCATTCCCTAGACGCTATCCTAACCTTAGAGAATGTGGATATCTATGCAGTCACTGAGATATGGTTTAAAGCTGTGTAGAGCACACAAACTGTACACGGTTATAATGCCTTCTATACATTTAGACCATCCACTACATAGACTGGGACTAAAGGTGAAGGTGTCCCAATTTACATCAAAAACAAATATACCGCCAGTCTTGGAGCTTCTACATATTATAATCACCATAGGCATAATCCAGTGCCACCTCCTTACAAGCTATATAATAAGACCAAGGAAATGCATATCATATATTTAAACTTACTGGAAACACTCAAAATCCAAACTAATAGATATTCATGGGTGACTTTAATTACCCCACTATTAACTGGGTATTACATACAACACCAAATGCACAGAGACTCCTGGATTTTGTAAACACAACCTCCTTCCTGGACCATATTTCAAACACACACAGACACACACACACACACACACACACACATATATATATATATATATATATATATATATATATATATATATATATATATATGTACAGTGGATGTAAAAAGTTTACTCACTTCTGTTAAAATGCCAGTTTTTTTTGATCTAAAAAAATGCGACCACAATAAATCATTTCAAAACTTTTGCCACATTTTATGTGACCTATAACCTGTACAATTCAATTGATAAACAAATCTGTTAGAGGAAAAATATATAAAAAAACATACAATATGCTGGTTGCATAAGTGTGGACACCCTTAAACTAATAATTTGTTGAAGCACCTTTTGATTTAACTACAGCATTCAGTCTTCTTGGGTAGGAGTCTGTCAGCATGGCACATCTTGACTTGGCAATATTTGTCCACTCTTCCTTGCAAAAGCACTCCAAATCTGTCAAATCTGACATCTCTTGTGCATAGCCCTCTTCAGGTCGACCTACAGATTTTCTATTGCATTTAGGTCTGGCCTCTGGCTGGGCCATTCCAAAACTTTAATTTTCTTTTGGTGAAGCCATTCTTTTGTTGATTTGGATGTATTCTTGGGGACATTGTCGTGTTGAAAGGTGAAATTCCTCTTCATCTTCAGCTTTCTAGCAGTCACCTGAAGGCTTTGGGCCAAAAGTGACTGATATTTGGAATTGTTCATTATTCCCACCACCTTGACTAAATCCTCAGTTCCAGCTGAAGAAAAGCAACCCCAAAGCATGATACCACCACCACCATGCTTCAATGTGGGGATGGTGTTCTTTTGGTGATGCAAAGTGTTTTTGCACCAAACATACCTTTTGGAATTGTAACCAGAAAAACTTTACCTTGGTCTCATCAGACCATAACACATTTTCCCAAATGCTTTTGGGAGACTTGATGTATTGTTTTGCAAATTTTAGCAGGGCCTGGATGTTTTTCTGTGTAGGAAAAGGCTTCTGGCTTGCAACCCTACCCCATAGCCCAGACATATGGATAATACGGGAGATTGTTGTCACGTAGTACACAACCAGTACTTGCCAGAAATTTCTGCATCTCCTTCAGTGTTGCTGGAGGTCTCTTAGCAGTCTCCTTGACCAGTTTTCATCTTGTCTTTTCATCAATTTTGGAGGGATGTCCAGTGCTTTGCAAAGTCATTGTTGTCCCATATTTTCTCCATTTTTTGATGACTATCTTCACTGTGTTTCATAGTGTATCCAGTGCTGTGGAAATTTTTTTGTACCCGTCTTCTGACTGATACCTTTCAACAATGAGATCCCTTTGATGCTTTGTAAGCTCTCTGCGAACCATGGCTTTTGCTATATTAGGCAACTGAGTAAATGACAGGAAAATCCTACTAGGACAGCTGAACTTTATTTGGGGTCAATCAGAGTCTCTTTAATTGATGACAGGTGTGTACCCAAGAAGACTGAATGCTGCAATTAAATCAAAAGGTGCTTCAACAAAGTATTAGTTTAAGGGTGTGCACACACAGCAAAGTAATAGTTTAAGGGTGTGCACACTTACACAGCCAGTGTATTGTAGGTTTTTTTATTTTTTATATTTTTTTCCCCTAACAGGTTAGTTTGTTTTTCAATTGAATTGTACAGGATATAGGTCACATTAAAGGTGGGAAAAGTTTTGAAATGATTTATTGTGGTCTCATTTTTTTATATCACAAAAACCTGGCATTTTAACAGGGGTGTGTAAACGTTTTTATATACATATATACATATATATATATATATATATATATATATATATATAATTTCTCTCTATGTATGTGTGTAGATATATATATATATATATATATATATATATATATATATATATATATACATATATATATATATATATATATACACACACACACACACACACACACACATATATATATTCTTTTTCCCATTTTGCACATGGGGTCAGGGTGTCACTTCAACAGTGACAATCATCTCAAGCCAAGGTTTACACCACTGGGCAGCTAGCCCTGCCGCAGTAGTTCACTCGTACCACATACTCACACCTACAGCCAATTTAGACTGTCCAATCCACCTACTGCATGTTTTTGGAATGTGGGAGGAAACTGGAACATCCGAAGGAAACCCACACAATCGCAGGGAGTACATGCAGACTCTGGTCAGAAGGCACCCCAACCAAGAATTGAACCAGAGAACCTTTTGCTGAGAGGTGACAATGCTAACTGCTGCACCACTGCAGCCACCCCTACACAAACATACATTTATTTATTTTTTTATTTAACATTTGTTGACCGGGCTAGTCTAACTGGATATATGTCCATTTTCAGTAGAGGTCCGAGGAGAAAAGCTCCAAGTCATTACAAAGAAAGAAAAAAAAAAAAAGATACACACACACAGACATCACTCTCTCTATAAATATATATATATAGGTTCATAGGTCTGTACTAGGCCAATGGCCCTGGAGTCTTTACAAGCCTAGCCCATAGGATTAGCCTAGCATCATGCCACCTGACCTTAGTTCCCAGTGCCTCTGTCGAGTACAGCCACTGGAGTGATCCCCAGGGTGAATTTTCTATTTCCCATCCACTCATCAAGATTTCTCTTGAAGAGGGGCAGTGAGGTGCTCTGTTTGACATGCAAGGGAAGTCTATTCCATAGCATGAAAAGTCTCTGAGTTATGAATCTGTCCCTCCAGCTTGTTCTGTTGATTGTGGTAATGAGGTTGAGGTATCTGGAGTGTGTAGGCAGTTGCCACAGAGGACTAAATCTCTGACTTATTAATGAACTGTTTCCAGTTTCAAGGGTACAGAGTTTTCCACCTTCTTTGTTGGGAGGGTGGCCTAATGGTTAAGGTGTTTGCCTTACAAACACAAGGTGCAGAGTTTGAGTCTCACAAGGGATAACTGGCTAGGCTTAAAATGGCTCGCAAGGGCAGTTAGCTTTGTACTAACCTACTAACCTATATCCATGTGTGGAGGGATTGGGATTTCTTTAGATGCAGCATTTCTAACAGAGCTGGATCAGACATGGATTTGTAAGTCAAGCAGAGATCCCCTCTAAGTAGGTGATATGAGACAGTAAATAGTTGGAGATTTTTTGAGTCTGTCCATATAGGACAAGTGTTTAAGGCCTAGGATCTTCTTTGTGAGGTACTTTTGCATAATACACACACAGTTATACATATACATACATTTTATATATATATATATATATATATATATATATATATATATATATATATATGGATCTAGGATGTTTGCTCGACTGAGCAAACGTCCGAATCCATAATAACCAAACACACTTTAACTAAAGCGCTTTTATCGAAAAAGCACTTTCGTTAAAGCATGTTACAAAAAAAAAAAAAATAAAACACTACATTTACATTTTAGCAGGGGGGCTTCTATACTGTTAGGTAGTTATAGCATGCACCATGGAGCTTATAGGGCTGACGGTTGTCCAACGGTACTTCTAGGGTAAATAACTTTGGCCGCCCTTGTAAAGTAGAGCAATGGGAAGTGTACTGGGTGGGAAAAGCCTCAGAATAGATTAACCTACAAACGTACACACTTAACACACACATTTGCCAGACCTAAGATTAGAACCCCTGCCTATCTAGTTATTTGTTCTATACTTTTACATAGTTATTGCATGTGCTACAGAGCTTATATGGCTAATGGCTGTTCAAATGTACTTCTAAGATGACTGACATCAGCAGGACTGCTAAAGTAGAGCAATGGGAAGTGTACTGGTTGAAAATGGCCTAAAACTCTTTTACCTATAAATACACACATGCACACGCATGCACACACACTTACATTTGCCAGGACTGAGATTAGAACCTCTACCTATATAGTTATTTGTACTATAGTGTTACGCCGTTATCACATGCACAACAGAGCTTATAGGGCTAACAAGTGTCCAAAGGTAACTGTAAGGTGAAAGACATCAGCAGATCTTGGGATTTGGGCAATGGAAAGTGTACTGAATGGGAAAGGCCTCATAATACATTAATCTACAAACACACACACACACACACACACACACACACACACACACACACACACACACACGTGATGTCATATGACAACCCCTACCTCAGTACTGTTACACAATGGAGCTCAACTTTAAGCTGGCACATGTGATTGGTTTCAACTGGCATGCAACTGTCACAGCAGGACATCACTCTATGCCTTTCAGGGTATCCCTGACTATGATTCACTCTCTGTGTGTGCCTCCCTGTGTGTGTCTTTCTCTCTATCACTGTCTGTCTGTCTCTTCCCCATGTCTGTGTGTGTGTATGCTTGCAATTTTGTTGTATGTTGCCTATATATATATATATATATATATATATATATATATATATATATATATGTCTGTGTATCACACGCAACAGATGTCACATATGCACCACCTACAACTAGCTGAGGGTAATCCTGTCTGATGGGTGTGGGTAGAGTCAGTTAAAGTGTACATACCTGTCTGTATGCAAAGACATCTATGCACAATACAATGATGTAGTCTTATGTGGATTTAGACATGGGCTGTAATTCTCTAAGTGTAGAAGCATGCCCAGTATGACCTTCTATAGTAACAGTGGGACTCTATTCCAGAGTTAGTTGTACTCCGGTCCAGGGTTTTGTGTGTTAAAGCCATACCTCTCAACCTGTTAGTGCAGGGAATTTGGAGATAGCCTATCAAAATGGGGGGACAATGGCCTAAACATAGGGAGGTACTGTAAATATTGCTCTTATTAATGTGGGAAGTTGCTAGTGTAACAGTGTTTGTTTTAACAGACATTGTCAGACATATATGACGTCTGATACTGAAATGTATATCAAACACAGAGCTGTTGGACATGCTCCACTTAAAGAAATCCCAATCCCTCTGAGCTACACACTCTAGGGACCTAAACCTTGTCACCATAATAAACAGAACATGCCGGAGGGATAGATTCCTGTCCCAGAGACTTCCCATACTCTGGAATAAACTACCTATCTATATCAAACAAAGCTCCTCATTAGCACTCTTCAAGAAAAATCTTGATGATTAGATGGGAAATATGAAATTCACCCCGGGGATCACATCTGTGGCTCTGCTCGACAGTGGTACAGGAAAATAATTTTCTTGTGTGGCAAAAGCCAGGGTTCCTTTTTGGCTGGGCTTGTATAGGCCCTAGGGCTGATAGCCTAGTGCCTACCTATGAAGAAATATCCAGGGAATTGTTATGGCTAGGCTTGTATAGACCCTAGGGCCGATAGCCTAGTACCAACCTATGAACTCCGAAATACTTATGTTTTAATTTCATTCAATGCTTTGTTACAACACCTTGCTCAAATGTTATTATTCTGTATTTTATATTACTGTGTTTTTAGTAGTTTTGAAAATGGTATTGTACTTAACTTAGTTGATATTAGCTTTGTAATTGTATATGGAGCTTTTCTCCCTGAGCCTCCATTGAAAATGGGCTCATTTTGGTCAAATGGACTTTCCCAGTTAACAAACTGCAAATAAAATAAAATAAATAAATATTCAATAATATTAACAAGAATCTGTCCTTGGCAACTGCCATATTTTGAACCAGCATTTCTGAGTATTATACTTGTCACTTATTAGCTAGAGTAAAATGATACATACTGATTTAGGTGGTTACTATTGGTTAGCATTACAAAGACACCTAAATTAGCAGTCCTTCGATCATAGGAAGCATAACTTAGTTTGAAGAAGTTAAGCAGAGTCAGCTAGTTAGTGTACAACACATTACTGCCCAATGCAGGACCAGCCTTAGGTCTCCTAGGCAAAAGGTCTCCACAGCAACCCCCCGAACACCACCCTGTGTCCCCATCCAGGTCTAACTACACCAACCAGATTACTGGAAAAGCACCCCTGCTAGAGTAGCTCCCTAGGCAGCCGCCTAGTTGACCTATGCCTAAGCCCGGCTGTGGCCCAAAGACTGGAAAGTTTTCATGCACACAGCATTACAAGGGACAGCCTTAGGTAAAATGGCACTCCTTCACCACTGGTTATTCCACCATGCACATATTCCTCTTTATTCTGCCCTCCATCCACCGTGTAAAAAAACTTTTTCTTCCTTTTTCACATTTTTGTTCCACTCTTCATCTTTTTCCTGCATTCCGGCTTTTTCCTAGCCTGGCTAGAGATTCACTGGAAAAACTAAGAACTGTTATTTTTTTTATCCAGCTTGGGATTAGTGCTTTGCTTCTGGTGACAGAGCAAGGTACATTAACTCCTGACTGTCGTTGATTGGTTTGGTTACCATTTTTGTGGGAACATCTTAGGTTTTCATTTTGGAACCTTGTGCACCTTTGCTTTCTGCTGTGTTTGGCTGCTACACATGCTATCCATGGCATCTACCAAGAGAAGGCTATAAAAAGTGTATGAACCCAAGTGACAACCAGGTGAGCCTTAGAAATACTATCTTGTTTGCTTGTTTCCTTCCTTTCCTAGCTAGTATAGTCCAGATCCCAGGCTTTGCTGGTTTCAGGACTTTATTTTCTGTGTTCAGAGTTATCCAGACCTTGCTGTGGTAGAGGGAAGTTCTACTGCTTACCAGTGGGAGTGGTAAGCATTGTACTGCCTATCTAACAGGAGTGGTTTCCAGCTCTGAAATTGTAATTTTATTAGCCTTTTTGGGTTGATTTCTATCCCTTTCAACTTACTGACTTAAAAACGTGTGTGTTTGCTCATTTGTCACATCATGCAGCACCACGGGGCTACTGTTAAACTATTCCAGGTGCCAGAAAGTCTGCTCTTCAAACTTTCCCTTAGAACTAGCTGGTTTCTCAGTAGTAGCACTAAAATCTGAACCTCTTGCTCTAGAACTTGCTGGAAAGCACTAGGAAGCCTTAAACTGATACAAGCACTCAACTCTCCTTGTTAATAAGAAGAAATTAATTGTAGGCACAAAGCAGCCTATAATTACAAAGTACTTTGCAAAGGTAAGGGAAAACAGCTCATGTACTTTACAAAAAAGCACCTAAACAGGCATGTCCAAGGGTCAGCTTCCGGTGATTTCTCCTGTCCACCTGGTGAATCTGGGTGTACTGGGGCAATGCAGCAACTGCCTCATGTACACAGACAACCCTCTCCCCCTACCACCCAACACTACAACCTGTGAGAGATGCACTTACTTAGCCAAACTGGAAGCAAAGCTGTCTCCAGCCAAGATTGTGCTAGACAGTAAAGAGGAAAAGGTTAACACCTGCACTACACCTCAAGCAACACATAGCCCGTCAAAATCCACACCATCACACCCACACATAGCTAAACCCACATATGCAAAGGCTCTTAACATTAACCTGCCCAAGCAACAACGACTTCCGAAGCTGAAATGCAAACAAACACCAGTCACAACCAAAGTGACACATAGCACACAACACCAGTGTGCCACCCAACAACCCCTAAGGCAAGACAACGTACCCAACACTTTAGTCATAGGTGACTCGATAGTCAGGCACACTGATGTCCCACTCACCAGGCTAAACAAGGAGAAAATTACAGTCAACTGCCTTCCTGTCTGGTGCCAGGATCCGACACATAACGCATGCACTCAAGTCACTCCACAACAAGTACAAATATGACTCTGTCATTGTCCGTGTTAGAGTGAATGACTTGAGACGTACCTCCCTGGACTACATGAAAAGAGACATGGAAGAGCTATCTCGGATCATGTGGCCCAGGTGCAGGTAATGACCCTAGCCCTGAGTAGCATCCTGCCTTCACCCAGAATAATACCACAGTATAAGGATAAAATGATTGACTTCAACAGTTGGCTAAACTTCTGGTGTCATTCAAAGGGGATCCAGTATCTGTCTGCCTGGGACAACATGGTTGACAAACCACAATGCTTTGCCAGAGATGGTCTGCACCTGTCACCTCTGGGATTCAGGTTACTGGCTAACACTCTTGACACCCCCTATAGTGCCTTTTTAGGCAAGGTTCAAAGGACAAAACCCTCACTGTAACAGATACAAGCATGCAAAATCTGAAGGTAATGCTAGTCAGTGCTAGAAGTCTAAACCTCAAGATGCACTCTCTCGAGGCACTCCAAAAATGGAGAACATCAATATCTGTGCAGTAACTGAAACCTGGTTCAAGGCTCCAGAGAGCACCCCTGCAATACCAGGCTACAGCTCTTACCACACTTTTCGGCCACCAGACCAAGACCGAAACACTAAAGGTGGAGGAGTGTCCATATTCACCAAGGATATTCACACCTCCAGGCTAGTTGCCCAACACAGTGCATCTGAAATTCTCCAGGTACAACTAACACTAGGTAAGACTGCAGTCCAAATTGTAGCTTGCTACAGATACCCCACCATTCCCCAAGATTCTCACTGCACCATTCTAAACATACTGGAAAACATTAAGATACAACCAAACACCATAATACTGGGTGATGTCAACTACCCTGTCATTAACTGGGAAAACTATTCGAGTACCAACACCTTTTCCCAGCGGTTCTTGGAATTCATAAATCCCAATGCCCTGGATCAACTAATCCCTTGTCCTGCTAGGGGCTCCAATATCCTAGACCTGGTCATTACCAACATGAGAGATAGATGCTGCACACCAGTGGTCACCCCCTCATTGGTCAGGTCTGACCATAAGCAAATCACCCTTGACATCCACATTCCACCCCCACCCCCCAGTAAGGAAACCTCTGTTAAAAACTTCTCCAAAGCCAACTTCATGCTACTCAAGTCAGAAGTGACAAACTTCATGACACCCATGCAGATGAGAGCTTGAAAGTTCGACTGCTGAATCCTACACTAAGGCACTGATATATGATATAATATTGATGAATCGTGCCATCCCAAATAAAACGAAGATGCTCTCCTCCAAAAAAAGGAAGCCAATCTGGTGGTCCCCTGATGTAAACAAACTATACAACAGAAGGAAGAAACTGTTGCAGAAAAGAGGAAAATCCCTTACCAGCCTCAGTATGAAGCTGAGATCCCTCATAAAATCCTCCAAAGCTAATTACGAAAATAAAATTGCCAAAGATTCCAAAGACAACCACAAGACATTCTATAGTTATGTCAAGAATCTAAATGGCAGTGCTCAGATCTGTTCTGAGCCACAGCAGAATGGCATTAAATGTACTGATCCCAAGGATATTGCCAATATCCTGGCAGATCAATTTAGTGCCAACTTCACCCCCCTGTCACCCCCTAAAGGGCCCATCTCAATACCAAAAGCTTGCCAAATTCCAGTAGTCATGGTCACACGGGTAGAAACCGAACTCTCCAAAGCTAAGAATACAGCAACCAGATGGCATCTTGGGCTGTGTACTACATGAACTACAAAATGAACTGGCACCTCACCTAAGTGTCATGTTTAATCATAGCCTCACCTCAGGCTTTGTGCCCACTGATTGGAGTACAGCTACAGCTATCCCACTCCACAAGGTGGGATCCACCTTGGATCCCGGGAACTACCGTCCCATCAGTCTGACAAGTCTGATCTGCAAGGCCCTGGAACGCATTATCATGGAACTTGTAAATAAAGACATTGACAACCTTTAAACACTGGACCCCACCCAGTTCGGGGTTCGTGAAGGGCCAATCTTGTCTCCTGAACCTGATTGACTTATTTGAATCAGTCTCCAGAGCTGTAGACGAGGGTAAGGCAGTCCACACAGCCTGTCTGGACCTTGCCAAGGCCTTCAACACCATCCCCCACTCTGGAATCATAGATAAACTTACTAAGCTGGATATAAATCCCTACATCACTTGATGGGTTGCCAACTGGCTTACTGAGAGAACCCAGACTGTAAAAGTAGTCAACTCCAAATCCAGCTCCAGAAAAGTGACAAGTGGAGTACCTCAGGGTTCAGTCCTGGGACCGCTCTTGTTTGGCATCTGCTTCTCTGAAAACACTAAGGGACTCTGGCTAACAAAGTTCTCAGATGACTACAAACTGGGAGCCATTACTGAATCCCCAAATGATGTGGATATTCTACAAAAGGGCCTTAACAAAAACAGATGCTTGGTGCCAGAGGCATGGGCTCAAGCTTAATGCCAAGAAATGTATAGTTATCCCCTTTGGGAAAAAACATGTACCCATGAACTACCACATAGGCATCAGTACACTAAACACCGAAAGTGTTGAGAGACTTAGGGGCACAGGTGGACAGTGGTCTCACCTTCAATAACCACATCGCCACAACATTCAGGAAATCCTTTTATGTGGTACACCTCATCACTAAGGGCTTTTCATCCAGAAAAAAGGAGGTCATTGTCCCAGTGTACTCATCCCTCATTAGGCCCGTTATAGAGTACAATGCCCTGTTTGGTATGTACCTCACAAGACATCTGCAACAGCTGGAAATTTCGCAGAAATACCTCACTAAAAGAATCACAGACCTAACAGTGGGCAAGACTGCTTTTCAGTTTATAGCATCCTACAGACCACCCTCTCAAAGTCAGGAATCACACTCGGCTTTCCTGAAAACATTGGAGAACATGAAGATCTCTCCAAACACCATTATATTGGGCAACTTCAACTACCCAAACATTGACTGGGAGCACTACTCAAGCCCCAGCACCTTAGCCCAAAGGTTCCTGGAAATTATAAACTCAAATGCTATGGAACAACTAGTCACCACTCCCACAAGAGGGGACAACATACTAGAACTGATCATTACCAACATGGGGACTCTATGCTCCACACCAGAAGTGTATCCCTCATTGGTAAGATCAGACCATAAATTAATTTCACTGGATCTCCACATCCCGACCCCACCCCCAGCCCAGAAAACCACAGTGAAAAACTTTTCAAAAGTGAACTTCTCACTTCTCAAAACCGAAGTGGAATCCTTCAAGGCCCCAGGGCCAGTGGAAGCTACGGCCCAAACTGCAGAATCCTATATAAATGCATTCTACGGACATCTCCAGGAATGCATGGATCATGCTATCCCAAACAAAACCAAGACCCAATCATCCAAAGGCAGGCGTCTACTCTGATGGACACCTGCCATAAATAAACTGTACAACAGAAGGAGTAAGCTACTACATGATAGAGCAAAATCCCTAATAGGGAAGGCATCTCTGATCAGTACTAGCAAAAATTACGATCCTCATAAAATCCTCCAAGGCCAGCTTGAGAGAAAAATTGCACAGGACACCAAAGACAATCATAAGGCTTTTTCAGTTATGTTAGAAACCTGGGATGCAACTCCCAGACTTGTTCTGAGTTGATTCTAAACGACAAAAATACACTGAACCCACAGACATCGCCAATATCCTGGCAGACAGATTCAGTGCAAACTTCTCCACCCCTCCCCAAAAGAGCAAGTACTTACCCCGGCAGAGGGCTGCCTCCAAAACATCTCTGATGCTCAGGTGAAGGCTGCCCTCTCCAAAGCAAAAAACACTGCTTCCATGGGACCAGATGGCGTCCCAGGTTGCGTCCTACATGAACTCCAAGAGGAACTAATCCCAAAAATAAAACAGCTATACAATCTCAGCCTCACTACAGGATATGTGCCCACAGAATGGCGTACAGCAACAGTGGTCCCACTCCACAGAGGTGGCGCCTCTACGGACCCTGGAAACTATCGCCCCATAAGCCTGACTAGCTTAGTCTGCAAGGCTGTGGAGAGGATCATCATGGAGCTCATAAACAAAGACATTGGGGACCTACAGACACTAGATCCTAGCCAGTTCGGCTTTGTCAAGGGCAGATCCTGCCTTTTGAACCTGGTTGACTTCTTCGAAACAGTCACCAAAGCCATAGATGAAGGGAAGGTAGTCCACACAGCCTATCTGGACCTTGCAAAGGTATTTGACACAAAACCCCACTCGGTCATCATAGATAAGCTATCCAGCTTAAATATAAACCCCTATGTCACAAGATGGGTCGCAAACTGGCTCAAAGACAGAACCCACAGAGTTAGAGTTGCTGGAGCCGTGTCCGACTTGAAACCGGTCACAAGTGGCGTACCACAGGGTTCTGTCCTGGGACCACTCTTGTTCGATATATACTTTTCCAAGGTACAGGCAAATGTGGGAGGACTATGGCTCACCAAGTTCGCAGACGACTGCAAACTGGGCGCCATAATCAACTCTCCAGCTGACACAAACATCCTTCAAAAAGGTCTCTCAGAGACAGATAACTGGTGCCAGCACCATGGTTTAAAGCTAAATGCCAAAAAATGTATAGTCATACCCTTTGGCAAAAACAATGTGCCCACAAATTACCACATAGGCGGAAACCCATTAAGTACAGAGAAAGTTATTAGGGACCTGGGGACCCAAGTTGATAGCAATCTCTCCTTTGAAAACCACATTGCCAAAGTGGTTAGAAAGACCTTCTACATAGCCCACCTCATCACGAAGGGTTTCACATCTAGATCAAGAGAGGTAATCGTGCTCCTTTATTCATCCCTCATCAGGCCCATCATAGAATACAATGCCCCTTTTGGGATGTACCTTACCCGACACCTGCAGCAATTAGAAAGACCCCAAAAGTATCTCACCAAGAGGATCAAGGGTCTCAAACAGATGCCATATGCTGCTCGGTTAAAAAAACTCCAGCTCTACTCAGTTGCATACTGCCTACTTCGAGGCGATCTATGCCTGATATACAAAGCTATGTCAAATTCAGAATTAATGGACATGCTCCACCTCAGTAAATCTAAATCCCTTAGAGCCACACGCTCGAGGGACTTGAACCTCAGCACAGAAATAAATAGAACTTGCTGGAGGGACAGGTTCATAACCCAGAGGTTCCCTTCGCTCTGGAATAGAATTCCAGTTCATGTGAGGCAGAGCACCTCACTGAATCTCTTCAAGAAGAATCTCGATAGGTGGATGGGGGATCGTAGGTTTGTCCCAGGGATTACTCCCGTGTCACTATTGGACAGGGGCACAGTAAACTAAACCTTAAAAAGGGCACAGTATACTCAAATCAAGGGGTGGCGTAAGCCATACAGAATCAGGCTAGGCTTATAATTGCCCCAGGGCAGATAGCCTAGTATGAACCTATGAACCTATAAAGCAGATGCCCTATGCTGGCCGTCTAAAAAAAAACTCCAGCTATACTCTGTGGCATATCGTCTACTCAGAAGCAATCTCTTCCTAACATACAAGGCCATGTCAAACCCTGAGCTGTTGGACATGCTCCACTTAAAGAAATCCCAATCCCTCAGAGCCACATACTCCAGGGATCTAAACCTTGTCATCACAATGAACAAAACATGCTGGAGGGATAGGTTCCTGACCCAGAGACTCCCCATACTCTGGAATAGACTGCCCGTACATGTCAAGCAGAGCGCCTCCTTGGCCCTCTTCAAAAGGAACCTTGACAGTTGGATGGGCGATATAAAATTCACCCTGGAGATCATGTCAGTCACCCAGCTAGACAGGGGTCCAGGGAAGTAAATATTGTGGGTAGAAATATCCAGGAAATTGTTATGGCTAGGCCTGTATAGGCCCTAGGGCCAATAGCCTAGTACCAACCTATGAGAAGACAGCTTGGGGTTGGTGCCACTATTTTACTCCTCCTGACAATAGGACAATGTATCATAGATTCTTAGGCACATGAAGCTGGGGTGAAAATGTTCTCAATTTATTTATTTTCCAGGATAGTCCGACTGGGGAAAAAAATTCCCCTTTTCAGCAGAGGCTTGGGGAGATAAGCTCTTTAAAAATGCAAGCCAAGACAAAAAAAATCTGTATTCTTGATATAGAAGCCATCTGATCACTAGTTTCACAAATCAACCTATATTTGTTTGACTGTATACAGTTATTCTAGTGTCCCTTGTACAGAAACTGCTTTCAGGCACTCACCTTCAAACCCATTCTGTCCCATTCATGTAATTTATGCACCTTTGCAGACATTAGCTTCGTATCATACGCTGATAATGGGTAGTTCTAATATGGATGGAAAATAGTGCAAAGATTGCATCAGAAATCAAAATAAAAGTAGACTACAAGCAGGTAATATTTATATCATTGATGATGGCAGTTGAGGGAGAAGATAAATTGTGTAATATTTCAAGGATAGCTAAATAATAGAACTAAGAAACATATAAAATGATATATATGAATAAAAGAACCCAATCAGATGTTACAGGCATGCTTTTTGGGTGTTGGGTTGCAAGAAAGAATTAATTCACTGACAGGCTGGTGATTTTCTGATTTCTGGATCTTGGACTACTCACAAATTTTACGTTTTGTCTGATGAAACACTAGGGACAAAAACAGCAGCAGAATTAAAGAATGAATAAACCCAGATAAAAGGTAATTAATAACCCTCAACATTTAATAAAGGATGGCCAGACTTTTGTACTTGTGAGAAAAAATGGTTATTTATAGCAGGGGAATATCAAGTCGAATAGACTATCAGCAACAACGTTTTAATGTAACATGAGAGTGTGACCTTGGATTTGTTTATATTGTTTGGGGGTTGCTGGGTGGAACGATCACTTCATGTGATGTGCGTATTGGTGTAGGGGCTGGGTTTAGTGTGCCAAAAGTAAACAAATAATTGTGTACGTAAATACATAAATAAAGGGTTGCTGGTTTCATACTGGATCAAGCATGTATAATTGGTTGGATTTCATTAAAAAGTAGTATGTCGACAAACTAAATCTGAGAAACACCACATTGTTTCTTTTTTCAGTAGCAATGAGCTGTTGAAAGTTCATATATAGAAGATGAACCTTCCGATTTGAGCTGAAAGTTAACTCACCAAGGCTGTTGGGCAAAAAGTGGGTTATATTGTAATGTAGTAACCACTGCTCAAGTGCTTTGCCAACATAATTGATATTCCAAAGCGGGCATGGTTTACTTAATAAACAGCATGCAAAAATAGCTACTTCAGACTATCACTTTTGTTACGTGATCACAAAAAAGTGAAAGAAAGATTGATTATAAAACTGGGAATTATATGTAGGTCTGTGATCATAACCATGACATACAGTATGTATT